>NW_024470595.1:1950460-2082540 GCF_017639515.1 Carcharodon carcharias | reverse complement strand
ATATGAGCCCTCAAGCACCACAGCTGCTTAAGGCTGTCCAGCGAGTCTATATGCAGTCGCCCCTACTGAAAATCAGCAGCATTCCCACAGCCATGCTTCCAGCACTGGAAAAGCACTGTGTAGGAGCTGTGGGTAAATCGATGGGAATTACAGTACAGTCACAAATCCAACTCCGAAGTATGAATGGTTGAGTTCTGTTTGTATAATTGGAAGCGTTGCTGGATAAAGATGTCAATACGCACGTTTGTGTTACTAATTCATATTACAGAATAGTAACCAATGGGAAGCTGTGTTGGGGTGTCTCAGAAGGTTTTAACAATGGAGAATGGTGGGATAGGGAACTTGTCCAATGGGAATCAGTGTCTTATTAAGCACTCTCCGACAGCCTGTCTGGGTCCAGGGTGCGCATAATCTATCATCCCTGCCTCCTGCTCCTCTTGAGGTGACCTCTGGATTCCTGGTGGCATTGCCTGTGCTCTCATGTTGGTGATGATACTGATATCATCCCAGCTGATTTTGCAACATGGCAAGTGGGATCCCAGGGAGGATATCTAGATACATAGATAAATGAGATAAATTGATAGATATGTAGATAGCTAGTTTGATAGATAGAAAGGTTTGTAAGGATTACACAAATTACAAAGGCTGTATTATACTCTTCACATTAAGTACACAGTCCACATAAACCAAGGGGAGACCTGTATTCAGATACACCACACTGAATGCAAGGGAAATATACAACTCAAAGGCATCTGTTCTCAACTGCTCCTAGTTGCTTGGCCCACCCTGTGCCAACCGCTCTCACTGAATTCCATTTTTTGCACAAGGATTTCTATCATCCGCTCTCCAACAGCCCTCTGTAGAATCGTCTACCACACTAACACTTTCTCTCAGACACCCTCCTCAAGGATTCACCTCCAGGGTTTTGTGCTCTCCTTCCAATGTTCCTCTTCCTTGCTTCATCACATCCATTCAAGTTGTCTTCTATGCGCTCTTCCTCACCGATTGAGCTATCAATAAGAGCTCTCGTTCACATTCACATAGACAAGTGTTACAGGCATTCAGTTGTTTATTTGGAACTTCTGTCTTGTAACAAGCCTTTATATCACATTAAATCTGTTTCCTGCAGATTTTTAAAAACATTTAGATTTGAAGCATGGAGCCTTGCACTCTGCTCCTTATTGAAAAAATCACTTTGCACACATTTTCCAGGTATCTTATTCTTCCTTTGACCAGAAGGTATTCTTCAGACTTTGTCGTATTCTGCCTCACCATTTATGCTTTGGAGCCTATTGGTTATTTTGGGAAAATTATACCCTTTGCAGTTCCCTCTCCCTTGACTGCAGTCTCCATTGGCAGCTGTCTTCAAGTTCAACTCAACCTGCTGGGTGTCTTTTCCGGTGGGTGGGATGGGAGGTGAGGGGCGGTCGTGGACATGGGCTACCTCTCTGAAACCCGGTTGCCAGGCAACAGCACCGTTCTTTACTGCTATTGTTTGCTTTAACTTCTCAGAATCGTGAAACTCATTAGTTATGCAGACATTTATAAAGTGAAACTAAAACTCAACTTGACATTTTCTTAGCAGAGATAAAGAAATACAAATCAAACCTAAAGTTTAAAGCTGAAACTCATTCCTAACGCCAAGTGTGTAGAGCATGATGCAGGTGGACTTGCAGCTGAATTCTAGGGGAGGAATTGTCCTGCCAGTGGTAGTGAATGTGACAGTCACCACAACTCTTTTGCACCGGCACTTGCCAGTTGGCCAGTGCAGATTTAAGCGAGAACAATCGGTCTGCAGTGCATCACTGCATAAAGCAATTGAGGGCTTCCTTATCTGTCTCTACTTGTTAACTGCATGAAGGCTGTAGCAGAACTCCATGAACTTAAACAGCTGCTCCAGCGTGTAGTGGACTGTTTATTGCGAGAGTTTCAGGAATCAGAAGGATTGCTTCGTCACACCCATGGTCTGCTCCAAGATGTTTCTGTTGGCTCCATTGCTCTCTGTATCCTCGTGTTATTTTCACGTGGTCGTTTGGCGGTTATGGAGTTTGTGTGTGTTTAAAGGCATGTGTTGGGGGAGAAACCTCGATCTCCAAGAGACCAACACCTGGTTCTGAAAGAGGTTCGAAGATTGTGAGAATGGATGCCATGTTCAGAATGTTAGTATCACAGCTGCTGCCGGAATGGTGAACATTCACCAAAGTGATGTACTGTGCATCGTCACATAGCAGCTGTACATTATGGCAGCTCCACCACAAACTTCAGAAGGGCAACTAGACAGTGCTGCCCACATCCATGAAAGAATTATATTTGGAAAAAAAAAACGAATTGAGGGTTATTTCAATTAGAGGAATGTTGACATGTGAGCTCAGTGGAGCCATGTGCACCATCAGGCATCCCTCTGTCCTGGGAGAAAAATGAGACCTTTAATCATGCTTCTGCGTACAAAGGGACTAAATGATGTATGCATCTCACCCAGCATAGATGGTCTCCATTACTTAGTGGATACATCGACGGTCAACATGCTTGTAGTTGATGGATATGTAATCCGCTCCTGTCTGCAAAGTTCCAAATCCATAGAATTTCAATGGAAATCTGAACTTAAAAGGCACTAACATCACCATCCTCACCCTTGTGTGAGGCTGCAAGTTGTACAGACGGAGGTGACACAGCTCTGTGGCCACCCCTTCTTGAATCAGAGACGCCTCATGTTCTTATCCTTAGGTGTAGTTTGGTAAAGTCTTCATAGAAAATACGGATAGGTAGGTCAATGCTCCCTCGTACTCCCTCTTTACAGAGCCTCACCTCTCTGCATTATCTGCGCCAAATGTTGATCATGTTTAAGTCACCAATGCTCTGTAAATATAGATTGCATACCTTATACAGAGCTGGGTCACCAAATCATCTGTCCACCGTGAATGTATGCAGCAGCTCACAACAGGCGGGGTGTTCATGAGTGATATTTTAGAAGCGTGCAAGATTTGGAATAGAGAACATAGGGGGTCAGCAGACAGCTCAGGGTCAAACGGATCGCACATGGTGTGAACAGCCTCGTTCTACCACAGATATTGGCCAGGGGGCAAGGTGCTTTCAGCAGATCGGGAGCAGCATTTCTGAGAAAAAGTGCAGACAAGAGATTCCATCTTCTCAAAGTTCGAACGACAAGAACAGCAATGAAGTTAAATATGTTTTATAATATAAATAACTGGACAGAGAGACTTACCAGGGACACCAACAATAGCCAGGATGGGATAATAAACTAACTGAATAACCTGAAGTGTGAAATAGATGCGCAAAGCTAAAGACATCCAGTGTTGTGTAGAAAGGGTGTACAACAACATGGATAAACTATTCATTCCAGTAACATTCCAATCTATTGCTCTCAGATTCTGAGCCATTGTTGTAACGTTCCAGTCAAAT
The DNA here is from genome assembly GCF_017639515.1 of Carcharodon carcharias. Classification (NCBI taxonomy): domain Eukaryota; kingdom Metazoa; phylum Chordata; class Chondrichthyes; order Lamniformes; family Lamnidae; genus Carcharodon; species Carcharodon carcharias. The sequence goes on along the minus strand of NW_024470595.1, from coordinate 2,079,120 downwards.
ATTCTCAGATTCCGATGCATTGTAGTAACATTCCACTATATTGTGCTCAGGTTCTGATCCATTGTTTCAATATTCCACTCTATTGTTCTCAGGCTCTGATCACTTCTCTCCCTACCTCTGGAGCTGCTGATCCCTGTCGGTTTCAGATGGGATGCTCCCACTGACTCTATGTGTTAACATGTTGAAAGGGGTCCCTTATTAATAGAAGAGTCAAAGCATCCAGTGGCACAATTATGATCCATGATGAGTGACATTGATTTCCATCACTGAACAAACATGTTATGTTAACTCTTTTCAATCCAATATTTTTATATCACCATAAAGTAGAAAATTTATCCGGTCTGTGTGGGATATATGAGGGTCACTGAAGGGATGAATGGGGGAAATAGCGAACGCTCGGGCCCCTCTTTGGATTTGGGAGTGGTGCCAGTGGACCGGAGGTTTCTAAATGCCTCAGCCTCCTCTTAATGACAGGAGGCAGTGATACGCTCTGGAACTAAAGAAAAAAAAAACAGGGTGGTGTTGATGATGGTAACAGTTCTGAAGCACATAATCGTGGACAGAAATACATGTTCTTTTGTAAGAAAATCAGGCGTAAAAATGAATGGAAGCACTGTAATGTCAATTGGAAATCATATCTGATAAGCTTAATGTCAGCCTTTGTCTTAGCAACGACAGTTTAAATGAGGGAAGTGTGTTTGATATTATGTCATTGTAGAAAGTGTGATCAAGTGTCTTGTAATGCAGTTGTGATAGAAACTGAGCCCTATGGATTAAATAGGCAGAGACAGTATCGATGTTATATCGGTGAAGAGAATGAATGCTGAGAAAATTTATAGCTGATGGTTATTCAGATTGGAGGGAAATTTAAAGTGATGTTACCCAGGGATCGATATTAGGTGAACTGCTCTTTAAGATACAGGTAAAAGGCAAAGGATTCTACACAAATTACATCATTTCTAGAAATTGAGAGAACAGTTTTAGACTTATGGTTTGCCCTTTTATGACAGATCTGTTGAACTTGTTATCTTCTCTCAGTGCTGTGTAATTTTTGAAGTTCCTGCCTCAGAAGGTAGTGCCGGCTGGGTCACTGAATATTTTTCCGGCAGTGCTACGTGGATTCATGTTATCAATTAAATGAAAGGCAACCGGTGATAAAGGCAAATATAGAAATTGAAACACAAAAAGATCCTTCCTGATCTTGTTCAATATCAGAGCAGCATCGAGGGGCTGAATGGCCCTTTTTTTTGATGTAATCTATTCGTATTTGAAGATGGCAGGGAGCCGGAAATGTACACGGTGATGAGGGCAATAGCAAGGCTCAGGAAAATATATTCCGCTCGGTGAAATGGAGAAAACAGAGAAATTGAAATTTAAATAGGAGACATGTGCAGGTTAGATTTGGGAGGAGGAATCAGTAGAGGGCAAATCCACCCAATGCGTGAATTTTAAACAGAGTGCAGGAACAGAGCGGAACATCTACACACTTGTTAATAACTGGAAGGACAATTTGATAGGTGTGCTTAAAATAAACAGAAGGTGTGTGACTTTATATTTAAGGCAGAGAGTACAAAAACACAAAGTTATGTTAAAGTTTCAAAATCACTGGTCAGTGCTCGGCTGTGAAATAGTGCCTAACCCGGGCCACTACATCTCAGAAAGAATGTGAGAGTCTACTGCGATCTTTCAAGGTAAAGGTGAATTGAATATAAGTCTCCAATTAATGCTGAGTTTAGAGAGGGAAAGGATAAACTGTTTGCAGTGGAACAAGAAACAAGAACAAGATTTACAGTAAATGGTGAAAGAGACCAAGGAGGCATAAAGAGAATATTTACTTTAAAGCAGTATTGTTATAATCTGAATAGACTATCTGTAGGAATTTTGGAAGCCACCTCTTCGGTCTGATGGAAAATATCTGGGGCTCTCGCCAGTGTCCTGATAAATATTTTTCCACCAAACAACATCACAAAAAAAACGATTAACTTCTTTTGAGTGCTCAGCTGAGTGACAAAGATCATGTGTGTGTTTCGCCAGGATTGTCAGAATCCACAATGCGTCTCCAGAGATATGTCTTCAATAACTGGTAGGGGAGGTTCAGGATGATTCATGTGAGAACCTTCCGCACAGTGGATGGAAGGGATTTGTATCTATGGTTCACACTGATTTATTTATCATCCTTTTTAATCAGTGCAGAAATGTTGACATTTCAGAATTCTGGTAAAGGGCCCACTCCTTTACAGATATTTGTGAAAAAAAAGAGAGATCCTGAGCAAGACCACTAATGCGGTTGTTATCACATCCCTTCCACATGCCCGTGAGTTTTGGGTCACCTACCAAATAAACATCCGAGTGCTGGATAATTTCGGGCAGCGAACTCTCCACATGACGCTCAAAGTCAAGCGGGAAGACATGTGAACAAACCCCAGCATCCTCAATGAGAACATATCATCTAGTATCACAACCCTAACCATGTAAAATCAGCTTCACTGGCCTCGACACTGCATCCACTTGTCAAACTATCACATTCTGAAGCAGCTCCTCTTTTCACAAATTGAGGATGATACCTGATCTCAATTTGTTATCAGAGAAAAAAAATGTTTTAAGGTTACTCTGATGGCCATGTTGAAAAGAGGGTAAAATGATGTCCCTGCATGAGAGGAAGTTCCGTCCTCCAACAAACTGCAACACAGTCAGAAACTGGCCACATAATCTCTGCGTGGAGAATTGACAAAAGCTGACAGAGAGAGACCAGAACCCTGAATCAACAAATCCCCTTCTTCAGGGAAATTCCTGTCCTCTCTGCATTAAGATTTGTGTCTCCAGGATTGGTCTGCAGAGGCACCTGTGGACAGATAAATCCTGAACCTTGGAAGAGGTCATCCTCCTTTCGAGGAACTGATGATGATTTTGATGATGTTGATGTGATTACAATATTTGATTTTGTGAATGTATTTAAATTTCAATCATTGTAATGACTTCAGTTTGAAGAATTCCAGCGCTGACCCACCTCCGTCCGACCACCCCCTGCTTAATTAGAGGGAAAGTGAAAAGATGTAGCAACTCCAAACTGAGTAACCAAGAATGGTGGTGAGCCATCAGCACCGCAATTGTATAAAATCTACAATCTGTGAACTCTTCCCCCAATCTCAAGTACAATTACATCGGCGAATCTAGCATGCTTCCAACTGAAGTTCAGAAGGTCATACTCGGAGCAGCACCAGTCATCCTTAAGAATTAGATTTCATAGTGGGGAAGCTACATGCCAGGAGTATGTGCATGAGAAACTGATTGAGCAGCAAGCAGTAGACAAAGCTAAGGAATCCCACCATCAACAGATCAGTTCTCAGCTCTGCAGTCTGTCACATCCAGTGGTGAATGGTGCAATAATTAAGAACTCCAGGGAGCCGGTAGTTCCACAAATATTACAACTGCAATGATTTGGGGTATAGCACATCATGGCATAAGACAAGTCTGAAGGAATGGCAAACATTTTCAGATGTAAGTGCCGAGTGGATAATCCATCTCAGCCTCCTCTTCCTTTCCCCAGCATTGCAGGTGCCAGTTTTAAACCAATTCGATTCGCTCTACGTGATATTAAAAAACGGCAGAAGGCACTGGAAACAGCAAAGCTATTGCACCCTGACCACATTCCACTATTATTACAGAAAACCTGTGGTAAAGTACTTGCCGCCCCTAGCCAAGCTATAGCAGCAAGCCTACAACACTGGCATTTACACAGCAATATGGTCAACTAACCAAGTATGTCCTGTCCACAAAAAGTGGGACAAATCCAGCCCAGCCAACTACCGCTCCATAAGTCTAACCTCAGCCAAGAAGGGACGATGGCATGGTTACATTTTCACTAGACTAGTATTGCAGAAATCCATGATAATGTTATCAGGATAAAAACAAAAAAAAAAACTGCAGATGCTGGAAATTCAAAACAAAAATAAAAATACCTTGAAAAACTCAGCAGGTCTGACAGCACCTGTGTAAAGGAACACAGTTAACGTTTCGGATCTGTATGACTCTTCAACAGAACTAAGGAAAAATTGAAAAGGGCAGAAATATATGCTATTTTAAGTGAGGTTGGGATAAGTAGAGCTGGATAGATGGCTGGATAGTCACACATACAGATAGCCAAAAGGTGTCAGAGACAAAATGACAAAGAGGTGTTGAAGGTCATGGTATTAAATAAGGAATGTGCTCATATGTGACATTAAGGGTGGAAAGCAGGACGAGCAAGATACCGATAGCCCTATTAGGGGTGGGGTGGGCTGGGGGAAGGGATCAAAATAGTCTAAAAGGTAGAGGTAAAACAATGGATGGAAATAATTTTAAAAATAATGGAAACAGGTGGGAAAATAAAAATCTATATACATTATTGAAAAAATTGTGATCGGAAAGTGGGTGGGGATGGAGGAGAGAATTCATGATCTAAAATTGCTGTGCTAAATATTCAGTCCGGAAGGCTATAAAGTGACTAGTCGGGAGATGAAGTGTTGTTCCTCCAGTTTGCGCTGAGCTTCACTCGAGGAATCAGTAACTCTTTCGAATACAAACCCATTTCCATCTGTTTCAGATGAAGTTACATTGTTTCATAGTTTGCCATTGTGAGATTTGAACTCTTGATAATCTTTTAAATGAAAACCAAATCAACAAAATTGGGATAAATCAGGTACAGCCCCTAATTCAGGTCAGCTGTAAAACCAAGAACAAAGTTTAAAGGAAACTTACAAACTTTAAATCAAAATGTGATTAAAGGGGTCAACAAAACACCCCAGTCCCCGCGGTGCCCACCGAGCACGGAAGGCCTCGAGAGTGCCAGCAGACACCGCGTGCTCCTTCTCCAGGGACATCCGGCAGCGAACGTAGCCACGGAAGAGGGACAAACAATCGGGCGGGACTCCCCCGTCGATCGCCCGCTGCCTGGACCTGTTAATGGCCAACTTGGCCAGGCCCAGGAGCAAGTTCACGAGGAGGTCCTCCTCCTTCCCGACCCCCTTCCGCACCGGGTGCCCATAGATCAGGAGCATGGGGCTGAAGTGAAAACAAAACATCAATAAAAGGTTTTTCAAATAACTAAAAAGGGAGTTCAGCCTACAACACCCTATGTATACATGGTCCACGGACTCCACATTACTGCAAAAAGGGCACGTGTCATGAGAGTCCGTGAACCTATGCATCCTCTTATTATAAGGGACTGCTGCATGCAACACCATCCAACCCTGGTCCCCGATAGAAAGGGGGAGGACACGTCCGTAGAGGGCCTCCCATCGGGGGCCTCCGCCGCCAGACGGCAACAAGGCACGCCAGGGCGTGTCCGGTCGACGGACAAGGGCGAGAAAATGGAAGGTGTGCAGCAGCAGTCCATACAAAAAGCCCCTCTTTGCCGTGCCAAAAGGCACAGAGGGCATGTCCCCGAGGCGGCTCAAATTGCGGGGCACCAGCACCCGAGGGAGGGTTCGGGGCTTGGGGCCAATGTGGAATTCTGTCCGAACAGGGGAACGGTCAGACGGAAGACCACCGTGCACCTGGGCCACCTCAAGACCCGAAATAACATCGGGTCCGAGCACAACCATTCTCAGGTCTTGGATGGCATCGGCTGCGACCTGGACACTCACAGACGCGCATCGCGCCAACTCCTGCGGGAGCATCCAGCCCAGTCCTCCACCACCCAGCACGTCCCCGATCCTGGTCACCCCTGCGGCCACAGCCCTCCTCTCCGCCAACCACTGAAAAGGACGGAGGGGCGGATTCCTGAGCAGTGGCTCTCTGACGATGGCCGCTACTCCTGACGGGGGAGAGCTGTGTCGCGAGGCGACCACTTTCCAGACTTTGATCAGGTCCTGGTAAAAGACGGGCAATGCCTGCAAGGAGCCACCGAGGCCCAGCTGTTCTATAGACAGGTGCTGCACGTCATAATTCAGGCCGTGCACCTGATGGAAGAAATACGTCATCAGGGCACACCATCTAGGAGGAGGCTCGACGTAGAGGTATCGCTGAAGGGTCTGAAGGCGGAAAGTCGCCACCTGTGTGCGTAGGCACACTAGCGCCTGACCACCCTCCCTAAGCGGGAGACTCAGAACCTCGGCAGCGACCCAGTGCAATCTTTTGTCCCAGAGGAAGTCGACTAACAATCTCTGGATTCTTGTGACAAAGTCTGGGGGAGGGGTCAGAGTGACCAGCCGATACCACAACATGGCGGCGATCAGCTGGTTTATGACCAGAACTCGACCTCGGTAAGATAGCACTTGGTGCAGTCCTGTCCAGCGCCGCAGGGGAGCGGTGACTTTCATCTCCAGTTCCTGCCAGTTTGCCGGCCAGGATTCCTCAGCGGGGCAGAGATGGACCCCCAGGTAGAGGAGGCTGGTCCTGCTCCAGGTGAAAGGCCTGAGCTCCTCGGGTAGGGGATCCATCTGCCACTGACCGACCAGGAGTCCAGAACATTTACCCCAGTTGATCCTGGCAGAAGAAGCGGCAGAGTCGACCTCCTGGCACTCGCGCATCCTCCGCAGGTCAGCCGGGTCACTAAACATAAGGAGCACATCATCGGCGTAAGCCGAAAGGATCACCCCGATGCCCGGCCCGCGCAGAACCAATCCCGACAACCTCCTCCGCAAGAGGCGCAGGAAAGGCTCCACGCAAATAGAATACAACTGGCCAGACAGGGGGCAGCCCTGACGTACCCCTCTCCCAAAGCGAAGGGGCGCCGTCACTCCGCGGCGGTGTACAGAAGCCGGATCCGGGCGACAAAATGCGTCCCGAACCCGAAAGCTCGCAGAGTTCCGAGTAAGTATTCGTGATCCACCCTGTCGAACGCCTTCTCCTGCTCGAGAGACAGGAAGGCGCTCGACAGACCACCCCTCTGGGAATGGTGGATGATGTCCCGGACCAGATGGATGTTATCATAAATGGTTCGGTCCGGGATGGTGTAGGACTGGTCAGGGTGGATCATGTGGTCCAGCACGGTGCCGAGCCGAGAAGACGTGGCTCGCCCGAAGATTTTGTAGTCCGTGCTGAGGAGGGAGACCGGGCGCCAGTTTTTTAGAATTTGGAGATCCCCCTTCTTCGGCAGCAGGGCAATCACGGCCCTGCGCCACGAAAGGGGCATCTCCTGTTTTTTTTTGTAACTCTTTCGAGTACAAACCTGTTTCCATCTGTTCCTATTCAGATGAAGTTACATTGTTTCATAGTTTGCCATTGTGAGATTTGAACTCTTGACCTTGGGGTTACAAACCCAGTACCATAACCACTTGGCTATTTAGGCCAAGCCAAAGCTTTTGACCAAGTTCACGTTTATCCTTAGTCACACAAAAGGCTGTGAGGATAACACTGTGTACTGACCTCACAGCCATTATCTTTCTCCCCACCACAAACTGTAGTCTTTTACCATCCTCCCCCCATGTCCACACACGAGTGACATGGGTATAAGGTGTGGAGTTGCGTGATTTGTTTTGTAACTCTTTTGAGTACAAACCTGTTTCCATCTGTTCCTATTCAGATGAAGTTACATTGTTTCATAGTTTGCCATTGTGAGATTTGAACTCTTGACCTTGGGGTTACAAACCCAGTACCATAACCACTTGGCTAGTTAGGCCAAGCCCATATTGGGCTGTAACTCTTTCGAGTACAAACCCATTTCCATCTGTTTCAAATGAAGTTACATTGTTTCATAGTTTGCCATTGTGAGATTTGAACTCTTGATCTTGGGGTTACAAACCCAGCCCCATAACCACTTGGCTATTTAGGCCAAGCCTATGTTGGGCTGTACGTGAACATGAACTTGCTGACCCGCAATTGGCCATCTGCTTCAATGGGCCTTTGTAAATAAGAGTCTGTCCTCAATATGTGAGCAGAATCTATTATATCAGCTGGCAAACCAAACAACCCAAAACATAGGAGATGCCAGTTCTTCGATTGGTAAGCTCAGGCATCAGCACTATGTGCACTGATCTGAGTTGTTCGATAACACGTGCAAGATATACGTTATCGACATGAAACGTGACAGGCTGAACATCAACATTAAATACAACAGGAGGGATGCTCGCAGAGAGTGGACCACTGATTGGAAAACATTACATTGTCAGCTGGTAGCAAACAGTTTTTTGGAAACACATGAGCAAGGAACTAGACATTGTGGTAAGGAATTTGCGACTCTGGATGATGCAACCCGCCCCCAACACACACAAGCACAACACAAATGCGGCACAGCATATTCTCTCGATTTGTCCTTGTGATGGACTCTGTGCTTTCAAAGCTTCTTTTATTTTTTGAGGCAGATCCAAAATGAAAAAGGAAAAATGGAAAGGATACGGACCCTCCCAGTTTCTAAGGCAGAAATATGTAAACTAAAATTTGTAAACCAAACTTTCTGTGCAGACTGAAACTTTTTGCGCCGATGTAAAGGGATACAGAGCCATCCAGGTTCGATAATAGAAGTTGATGTGTCACGTGGTGCAAACAGGGAAAGCTAAAGAAGTCAGAGGCCAGATGTTGCAGCTGTTTATTTCCACACACGGAGTGCAGAAGTGAAATGGAACATACTTCGAGACACCAAATCCAATGTTGCACTCTAAACATATGAGAAACAAAAACTGGAAAACATCAATTGGTTCGCGGCTACCATCACTGTGGTGGAACCTGCCATTGAAGCCAAGTGGTCGCCTTGATATTTACAAGAAGGATCAGAATGACAAAGCTCTGAATGCCGTAGGTGCCATTTGACATAAATTCCAACATGCTGCGAGGCAGTGCACGAATGATTACTGGTTACAACTCTGCCAGAACATTGAGATATTCTTCCTCATAGCGGGGCGGGGTTGGGGAGTGTAGGGGAGGGGGTTGTGGGGCGTGGATTATAGGATCAAAAATGCAACAGATCCATCAGCAAAACAAAAATAACTCAACTGAAATCAAAGCCCAGGGAAGTCATCACTGACTGTAATAAATAGCTGGACATATAGTGGAACTCCTCCTTGAGTGGCATGTTAGGGGCAAAATTGTCATCTAAGAAGATCTAGGCAGTATAGACAGCCTGCCTGCTTTATCACAGCAGAATCTTGAAGGCAATGTGGAGGAAATTAGCAAAAGCATTCACTCGCCTGGCATGCACAAAGCTCCGGATGTTGATACCATCACGAATGAAATCAACAAACACAGGAAATTGGCATTCCTGCTGCAGCTACACAAAGTTCTGTCTCTCTACTAGAGGGAGGGGGCCGTGGCCAAGGAAATGCACAATGCAAATATAGTGACCCTGTGCAAGAACAAGGACGACCACGCCGATTGAAACAACTATCCAGGCATCGTCCTGCTGAGCATCAGATTGAAGGTATTTGCTCACATTGCCTTTGTCTGAATGCAAATCTTGGTTGAATGCATCGATCCTGCATCTAAGTTTGATTTCACAACTAAAAAATCTTTAATTGATATCACCTTCTCAGTCCGGCAGCTGCAAGCAAAATGCCGTGAACGAAGGGGACCACTATATCTTGCCTTCACGGATCTCACCAAAACATTCGACCAAGTGCGGGAGGCAGACAATTTCTTTCTTTACTGTAACCATTACAACGTTCATTGGCCGTTGTATTATGAACCATTTGTGTCCTGCCCAGCATCCTCACAGACCGTTGCCTCTGAAATTCGCAATTGTTACATTTATGCCTTTGTTCAGTTTTGATGAATATTGATCGATTGAACCGTTGGCTGTGCTTATCTCCACAAACTTTCTGTGCAGACTGAAACTTGTTGCGCTTATGTAAAGGGACGCAGAGCCATCCATGTTCGATAATAGAATTTGATGAGTCACGTGGTGCAAACAGGGAAATCTGAAATTATGAGAAAATCTAGCATTTCTAGTTCCATTCAGATTTCCAGCGTGCACACTATTTTGTTTTTCCATGTGGCAGGATAGAGGAATCAGATTCAGATGGAATTAAGGAGAATTGATTCACTGGGTGATGGGGAAAAGCCGAATTGTGGGACAAAACTGACAACCCTTTCCAATATTCAGCACAGATTCGAGGGACAGACATGCCTCATTCTAAACTGTAGAGTTAAATGGTTCCATGAGTTTCATTCCTACATGGACTGGAGGATTGCGAAACGGCTGAAGTCCTGAAGGTAATGGAACAATGATCCCGGACAATTTCCTGATGTTCTCTACCAACAGTTAATAGACACAACAAAGCTACATTTTTCCAGCTGTGGTGACCGAGTGGCTTGCAGCCTTCATGACTGAAATTGTTATCATCTTTCATCAGTTTCTAACTTTCTTAGTTAAATAGACCCTAAACCTCAACGATGAAATGAATGAACCTTCTCCAAACTGCTTCTAACTCTTGAATATAGTTTTCTTTCAAATGCGGAGGAAAACAACTGCAAACACAGTACTCCAGATGTGACCTCACGAAGGCCCTGTACAGCAGCAGCAAACTTCAATACTTTTCTCTTTCATTGTCCCTCAATAAACGGCAATATTGAATTTGACTTTCTAATCACTTGCTGTACCTGCATAATAACATCTTGTGATTCATGTCCAGCACACACAGATCCCATTGTACAGATATGGTCAGTTGAATAAATGCTTTCCGCTAACGTGAAATCTGGAGCTAGGGGCCAAAGTGAAAAAAAAAACAAACCTAGAGATTTCGGCATTGAAATTCTAAAACAATTCCAGGTAGCCACTGTCGGGAAACTCAGAACTCTGTTCTGGAAACGTTAATTGGTGGCTTTGTTTTAAATCTGCGATTGATAGCGCTTTCTTAAAGAAAAATGTTAATGTCCACAACAAAAGCACGTGAAACCCTAATTGGCTAGGATAACGATTTTATTCATTACGGGATGTGGGCTTCGCTGACTAGGCCAGAATTTCATGACCATCCCTAATTGGCCTTGAGGAGGTGCTGGTGAATTTCCTTCCTGAGCTGCAGCAGTACCTGTGGTCTTGGTGCACCCGCGGGGCTATTGGGAGGGAGCTCCAAATATTTGACTCAGTGACAGTGAAAGGACGGCATTATAATTCCAAGTCAGGATAGTGGGTGGCTTGGAGAGAAACCTCTAGGTGGCGTGGCCGTATATCTGCTGCCCTTGTCCTCCAAGCTGTTGGCTGTCATGTGTTTGGAAGGTGCTGCCTGAGGAAGCCTTGGTGATTTCCTGTAGATGGTACACAATGCTGCCACTGTTCGTCAGGTTGTGAAGGGGGTGAATGATGTGGAAGAGGTGCGAATCTAGAGAGCTGTGTATCTTGGATGATATGAGGCTTCTTGAGTGTTCTTGCAGCTGCACTCATCCAGGCAAGTGGAGAGTAATCCATCACACTCATGACGTATGCCTTCTAGATGATGGCTAGGCATTGGGGAGTCAGGATTCGAGGTTCCCGCTGCATGATTGCTTCCTTCTGACCTGCCCTTGCTGAAATTGTATTTATCTGGCCAGTCCAATTCAGGTTCTGTTGAATGGAAATGCCCAGAATATTGATAGTGGGAATTCAGCGATGGTAATCCCTTTGAATATTAAATGCAAATAGTTAGATTACCTCTTATTGGAGACGGCCATTGCTTGGCACTTGTGTGGCACGATTCATACTTTCCATCTGCCAACTCAAGCTTGGATATTTTCCAAGTCTTCCTGCATTTTCTCATGGCCTGCTTCAGTACATGAGGAGTCGTGAATGGTGCTAAGCAATGCACAATCAACAGCGAACATCCCCAGTCCTAACCTTATGACGGGAGAAAGGTCATTGATCAAGCAACTAAAGATGGTTAGACCTAGGCAACTACCCTGCAGGGAGCAGTGATGTCCTGAAAATGCGATGTTTGACCTCCGACAACCACTGCAATCTCCCTTTGAACTAGATATGACTGATATGCAACTGTCGGAGAGGTTTCCACCTGATTCCCATTGGCTCCAGTTTTGCTAGTGCTCCTTGATGCCAGACTAGGCCAAATAATGCTTGCTGTCAACGGCCATCAATCTCACGATCTTTGGCGTTCACCTCTTTTGCTCATGTTTGTACGAAGGTTGAGGTCAGCTGATTTGCCCTATCTGAACCAAAACTGACCATCAGTAAGCAGATTCTTGCTAAGCAAATGTCGTTTGTTAGCACTGTTGATGACCCTTCCCATTATTTTACTGATGATCGAGAGTATACCGATGGGGAGCTCATTGGGCATATTTTATTTATTATGCTTCTTTTGTAAAGTAGAAGCCTGAACAATTTTCCACATTGCCGAGTATATGTCATTGTTATAGCTGGACTGGGACAGCTTGGATATGGGTGCGAAAAGGTCTGGAGCACGAGCCTTCAGTACTATTGTCAAAATGTTATCTCTGAATAACAGAACAACTCCAGAGATTGAATGGCCTCACCAAATCAAAGCATGTGGAACAGCGACTCATCTTTCGATCAACACTCTACAGTCTCCTAAAATCAACACTGAGTTCAGCAATTTTAATTCATTATGACCACCTGAACCGTTTCATTTTTTTTTCTTTTTCTTTGTTGGCTTGGTTTAGTACTGTTTTTTTTTCGTTATTCCCTCAGATGCCTTTACACATTTGTTGTGCACACATTCATGAGCTCACCTATACATAATTGTTGTCTATTTGAAGGTGAACGTAAAGTTGGCTTTTATTGCAAGAGGAATTGAGAACAGGAATAAATAAATTTTGCTCTTTTTGCACAAGTCTTTGTTGAGACCTGGTTTTGAACACCGTTTGCACTTCTCATCTCCATATTTATTGAAGGAAATACTTTCAGTAGAGGCGGCAGAGCAAAGGTTCAATAACTGAACGACGGGTGAGGGTTTGACTATGAGGATGAGCTGGATAAACAGGGCCTATATTCTCAGGAGTTTGCATCTGAGAGAGGCATTATAAATGAAACATACACGATTATGAAGGGGATTGATTGCGTAAATCCAGTTTAGAGATTGTTTCTGCTGGCTGGGGAATGTAAAACTGGGGAGCATGGTCTCAGGATAAGATGCAAATCATTTCGGATTGATATAAGTGGCATTACTTCCCCCAAGAAGCAGCGAATTGTTGGAATTTTCTACCCCAGATACTTCATAGTTGAATATAGTTAAGAGTGGGATAGAGTGAGTCTTGTTCGCTCAAGGATTCTGAGGACTTGGGGATTGGATGAGAGAATGTAGATAAAGACCAAGATCAGCCATCACAGTGTTCAATGGCGGTCCATGTTCTACAGGCCCTATGGTTTATTCCTGCTCCTATTTCTTGTGCTATTTCTAAACCCGTCACCACTCCCTTTGTATTTTCTCCACTGAAAACCCTTTGTCATTTAATATCTACTGTCTCTACTCTATCCCAAGCCTTCTTGTCTGTAGACCAGTTCGCCTCTTCTTGACCCTCATTCTCTTAGAAGAAAGGATTCCCGCATTGAATCATCATTATTTATTTTATTCAAAGAAGGAAGACGAGACATTTATCCAAGTTCATAACATTACACCAAGGGCATCTATTTACTGCATAACATCATACAGAGAGGGAGCTATACTAAACCCAAGAAAATGAATTAGGAAATATGATGTTGTAAGGGTATGTGTATGCATCAGGAATTTATAACAGCTCTTTCACTTGATGGTTATATATGGTATTCCCGCACCATCAATGTACAGATCTGCATTGAATTCAGAATTTTCGACTCAGTACACGTTCCTTTCGTAATACCAGAGCAAAAACGGAAATAAAAGGCAATAAAAGGCAAACTACAGTTAGCGTTGGATATTGAAATATTTCGAAAATTCAAGCATCTTCCATGCTGCAGATTGAGGCAAAAACAGAAAATGCTGGAAAAATTCAGCAGGTCTTACAGCATCTGTGGAGAGAGAGAAAAAAAAACGAAGTTAACCTTTCGTCTTCGCATGATTCTTCTTGAGAGCTGATAGAGGCAAAAACCGGGATAATTTTTCACTTCGATGATCTCCCGTCAAAACAGACTTTTCCTGCACAGTTTCAAAATGCTCCGAACTTTCTTCAAAACCTTATCGGTTTTTCACATTCAGAAGCAAGAAAACGTACCTTCTTTGGATATTCTTACTAAGAATACATGAGGCTTAATGCAATGGCGGCAATACCTAAAGTCTGACATCGTCCGGTATCAGAAAACTGCTTTATTGTCAGCAGCACAGCCCTACGACGCTCCCACCACAGAGCCCCGCTTTGAGCAGGTAGTCCCTCCACCATCGACACACACTGTCAGCAGTGTGCTCGTTCAATAAGGTGCACTGCAGCAAATTGTCAAGGCCCCATCGACGGCACCTTCCAGGCAGTCAATTTCTATCCTCAAGGACAACAATCGCTGGACGCACATGTGAAAACCCGGACCTTCATGTTTCCATCCAAGCCACGCTAAATGCTGATCTGGAACACGATTAACACTCCTTCACTTTCACTGGGTCAAAACACCTGGAAATCTGATGTGCTTACATCACAGTGGCAGCAGTGTTTCAAGCAGGTGGCTCACTACCATCCTCTCATTCACAACCAAAGAAATAAATTATGGCCTTACCAGCTGCAGGCAAATCCAAGAATGCATAAAACATATTGCCCATGTCATTCCAAATTCGCGGCAACCGCAGCCATCCCCCCACCACCAACCCGGGTCCTGTCCCAGCCTCGAGTGAATGTGACAAATAGTCACCTCAACCTTTTCACCTACACATTGATGGATATGAAAAGGTCACTCTCTGCTTCAGTGAGATTGATATCGAGAACAGTTTCAAAGTGGAATGCCAGCGGAGAACAAAAGGCGTTGAAAGAAATTATAATTGACTGAGGAGCCTTTAAAGTCTTATTACCAGCACTGATGTTTTTTTTCCCAAATGCCATGAAATTACTGTGGAGTGACCCGTGATATCCCTATTTGTGAAAGGCCATGCAGTGGCTCAAGATAGAAGGGCTGTTAACATGGATGTTTATTTTACATCACCACATCCACAATAACACGAATCAGTGGGTTCCTGCTCTCCATAATTGAGGGCAATAAGTCAAATGATTCCTTATGCATGAACCTTCAGAGGAATATTGATTCTCTCCGGCTTCTTTATATTGGCACATAAGTTTCACATCTACTTCTCGGCTTGCTTGGCTCGATTGAAACCAGGCATTGACTAAACGGATCGAGGTACTGTGGAGATTCTGAAGTCCGCATCTCCTGTTTACTGGCCAGGTGCAATGCCATGGCGCCAACCAGAGTTGAGCTTTCCAACACAACGGCCCGAATTGTAGCCAACTATTTTGTTGCAAGCATCATTGTTCATTTGTTCTGAAGCTGCATAACAGTGCGAATTGAGAACATTCGCTTCAAAAAGCATCCGAGCACCGACATGAATCCTACTTAGCGGGGTAGGGCAGATGGTTTCCTACCAAATTTAGAAGAATCCGAGGTGATCTCATTGAATTAGATAATTTTTCATGGGCCTTGATAGGGTAGATTTTGGCAGTATGTTTCCTAATGCTCGGGATTCTAGCACTAGTGGTCAGAGTCCCAGAGGAAATCGTCAGGCATTATCGCGAGATCGGGTAAAATGTCTTCATTCAAATGGTTGGGAATCTTTGAATTCCAGACACGGGAGGGTTGTGGATGATCGGGAGTTCATGTCAGCGATCTATATCTCTCGAGGATTTATGGAAATCTTTGGGATATGAGGATAGTTCAGGAAGGTGTTATTGAGGCAGATTTTGCAGGAAGTTGTTGACTATTCGAGAAGCCGTGATGACTAGTATATGATTACACCTGCTCTTATTTCTGATGTTCTTACATAAACTTACATAATCAGAGGAACAATTAAGATTATATTGACCTTAGACTGGAAGGAATACTGATTTACCAGAAAGATTCTGTTTTTAGGCAGGTTAAATTCATAGTATAAGATCCATACTCACAGAATCATAGATTGGTCACAGCACAAAAAAGATGATATTCAGCCCATCGTGTCTGCACTGGCACGTTGAAGTGATAATTCACCGCCCTCACTCCTCAATCTTTTTCCAGGCCCCCTTCACATTCCTAATTTTCAAGCCTTCTTCAAATTTCTAGTCTGCTCAGCATAGAAGAATGAAGTGTGATCTGATCGAGGTTTCTACCATGCTAAAATGCGTTGTTAGGTTGAACACGGGGAAATGTCTCCACCAGTGAGAAAAATGGATGCGAAATGTAATATGTTTTGCCACTGGTCAACAGCGAAGGTGCCTAGGACAACCAAGGAAACCTCAGGAATCAACTTTCAAACTAAGGGCTGCTGGAAATCAAGGAATAATTCTTAAAATAATCGCGGCTACCACAATCTTTAGTTTTTTTTTTCTTTTTGCTCTTTTTTGCAAATCAGTGAAGTGCCTCTGTATCTTCGGCTCTACTTGAAGAATTGAGCACATTTTGCTCACCTTCTCTTCCCTGCCGTTTCACAGGGAACGAAACCCTTGGCCACAGGACAATTCTTAGATAACGAATCTAACCCAGGAGCCCCATTTTAAACGTCTGATGCTCTCTCAACTGAGCTATTCGAGCTGATTTCAATAGCTTTCCCATACCTAACTTCACTATCTGACAAGAGGCATCGGACCATTTGTTGTACATTTCCTCCTTTGAAATTTCACCCTCACAGGCAGAGCGGCAGCATCCCTTTGGCTTCCTTTCACAAATCTTGTAATTGCACCAACTGTTCACTCATTACTAGAGGCGTGTGATGATATAATACTATTACCAAGATATCTGCACCTGGCCTTCAAAGGCTCACAATGTAACTTCTAACCTGTATGGCTTCTTTACATTGCATCATAATTCTCAAAACTACCTCCCGACTTCGTGGCTTCATTCAAAGCCATGCATTGCCCCAGAATGATTCAAATGTGAGATTCAGACTGCCCTGTCTACTGAGGACGCAAACTATCCAACTAAGCTTATTCCCTGGAAATATTAAGTTCAGAAATTCCAGTGTGATATACCAAGAGATGGATATTGATTTCGCGAATTGAGAAACGATTTTGAATGGTGTTTGTTGGTGGAATGCGTGATACCATCACTTTGAAATCAGGAACGCTCATTCGGAGTAATGTTCTAATTTTTTGAATCACACTCTACAGAGGTGTAATAGATCTGCCATCACAAGGTCTTCATTAAAAACATTTATCCGTCACGACTGTTTGTTCGATTAACTGCAGTGAAATGCATCAGTCAGCACCTGATTTTCCTCTTAGATATCTCCAATAACGATTGAATGTGCTTCCTTATGGAAAGCTCAAAGTGTGATTGTGATCTGACCATCTTGGTTGTATTGCCACAGCAATCCATGCTTTATGCTTTATTCGGACATTGTTAGGTTGATTAAAATTTCATTAGATCAGCTTCCATAATGTTTCTTGATTATTTTTGCTTGATTAGACTTGTCACGTTTTTCCTTTATCTGCCATTTTACACTCAGACGGTTGCTGTGCTGTCATTCACAACCTCATCTGGACGCAAATTCTGTTTCTTTATGGTAACCATTACAACTCTCTTTGAGTTTTGTACCATGAAACCTTTAGCTTCCTGCCCTCCACCCTCACGGACCTTCACTTTTGCACTTGCTTCCCCCAGCCGCACTCCATTTATTTAAAATCTGTTATGAATATACATACTTCAGTATTGACGAAAAGTGATCGATCTGAAATATTCGCTGTTTACTTCTTGACCTTCTGTGCATATACAAATTTTCCTTCCATTTATTTTCAGATTTCTAGCATCCACGCTTTTCTTTCTGACTGATGATGTAATCGGATTCAGCAAGGTCTTAAAAATATCTAATTCACAGGGTGATGAAGGATTCTGGGAATGTGGAACTCTTTCCATGGCCGGGATAATTTGGAAGAGCTACAGGTCTCCTTCTGAATGCTGCGATTCTATGATTCTCGACTTTCATTTTGACATTGATTGGAAGATTAGCAAACGGTTCACAGCATGAAGGTGATGAATGAATGAATCAGAGAAACTGCCTGATATTTTGTACGGACCATTTAATGCATGTGGAAAGGCTACATTTGTCTATCTCGGGCCACGGGGTGGTTAAGGTCTTGCAGATCAAGGTTGTAAATGCAGTTCAGAGTGAAAGGTCAAACACTGCTCGCAGACTCAATGATTGAAATGATTATCTTCTTCCACCAGCTCCGTGAACTTGAAAATGTGTTAAATTTGATCTACTGATGTAAAGCTGGGAAACAAAAATTATATATGCAGATCAAGTAAATCATGCTGATTTGTTGGAACGTTCCTCCTCCCCCCAGAATTCCGCCCCCCTCCCCTCCTCCCCCACCCCCACACGCAAACACACACACACCCCTACCAGCTTGGCTGCGAACTTTGTTTCCTACTATCTCTTGCAGAAATCCTCCAATTGTTCAATGGTTGTGTTACCTAGAAAGGAAACAGGGCCAGCTCCCATTTCATCCCCTGAACTTCAGTCTCCTCCATAACGATATTTGATTCTTGATATTTGCTTGCATTTTCCCTAAATTGTGTATTTTAAACATGACCATATTTGGATTATTGTTCCTGAAGCGTCCCGTACCTCATGCCCACGAACCCACCCACCTCCTCCCAGCCCCGCTCCACCCCTCCCACCTCCGCTCCACCACCACCCAGTGAAGCACAGTCCACGTGCTCTAACTTATCCGAGAGGTATCCAAAGCCTTATTTCATTCTCATTGGGCCTCAATCGTAATTATCAATGAGCTGCTCTTGTACACAGCTCAGCAATTTCAGGAAAGATAGGCTCTGAAATAAACGAGATCTTAAGTGGCAACATTCGTGAAATAAGCTCTTACAGAACCGGACTAATGCAGCTGAGAAATGAAATACATGTATATAATATTATTAGGTGTATACCACAGATCAAGAAAAACTAGTATAATTTTGAGGGTCAGGTTTGCGAGCAGTTTAGAAAATGTTGCAGGAACTTACACGGTTCAAGTAATGGTAGGCTCCTTTTATCCTTTTTATAGACTAGGATGGGCACAGTCCGAAGCGAACAGAGGGACTGAAGTCATGAAATGTGCAAAAGGAAAAATATGACTTTTGTGGTTCTACCCCAACAATGTTACTGCCAAATGTCAGCAGGAGCGAGATGTCAGAGGTAATGGAAATGGTCAGAAGTTTAAAAACACTCGGAATATGATTATGTCAATAGTGGATATGTAACTTCATCCAATGGATTGCATTCGAAGAATATTGGGGTAGAGATAGGGGCAGGTCTCTAGAACAAAGAAGATGGGGAGCAGGAGTAAGCCATTCGGACATTCGAGCCTGCTTCGCTATTCAATACGCTGATAGCTGAATGATTCCGTTTCGAATTCCACATTCCCAACTAAACACGATAACTCTTAATTTGCTTGCCTAACAAGAATGTATTTACTTATGCCATAAAAAAAAATATTCAATGACTTCGCCTCCACCACCTCCTGAGGCAGAGTTCCAAAGTCACACAGCTTTCTGGGAAGAAAGCAAATCTCCTCATAACTGTTCCAAATTGGTGATCATTAATTTAAAACAGTGCTCCCCAGTGCTGGACACCCGCTTCCTTCTTAAATATTAGGGTTGCATTTGCTACTTTTCAGTCACATGGAACCATTCCATAATCTAGCGAATTTTGGAAAATTATATCCAGCGCATCTACTACCTCATTAGCCACTTCGATTATTACCCTTGGATGTAATCCATTGGGATCCAGAGACTTGTCAGCTCGCAACTCCATCAGTATGCTCAGTACCGCTTCCCTTGTGCTTGTAATTTCTCCTTGTTCCCCTCTCCCTTTCACCTCCTGATCTACAGCAATTAGCGGATTGCATTTTATATCCTCTATATTGAACAGAGAATCAACATATCTGTTCATTTTGTCTGTCATTTTCTCATTATCTGCTCTTAACTCCCCACTGTCACTGTTTAGAGGGCCAACAGTCACTTTACTTAATGCTTTACTTTCTAAATCCCTGTATAATCTCTTTCTGTGCATTTTATATTTCTAGCTATCTTCCTCTCATAATCGAAATAATTTTCCCTGATTTAACTTTTAGTCATTATTTTCCATTCTTTATATTCTGGTCAATCATCTGACCGGCCAATCATCTTTGCACAGTTATATGTCTTTTCATTACATTTAATGCTCTCCTTAACTTCTTTAGTTAACCACGGATATTGGGCCGTTACCTTAGAATATTTCATTATTCTCGGAATATGCTTACTCTGAATATTCTGTAATGTCCACTTAAATGCCTGCCACTGCTTCTCCATTGATCTATTCTCTAGCCGATTAACCCAGTTGACTTCAGCTAACTCAGCTTTCATGCCCGTACATTTGCCCTTTTTTAAGCTTAAGGTACTAGTCTTGGGCCCACTCTTCCCCCTTTTAAGTTTAATGATATTGTTTCACTACCACCTGGAGGGTGCCTTTACTCTGAAGATATTAATTAATCTCTGTTACAATACCAAGTCTAATAGAACTTGCTCTCTGCATGGTTCCTGAGCATGTTGCATTAAGAAATTACCTCGAAAGCATTCTAAGAGCTCTTCATCGAGGCTGCAATTGCTAAAATGATTTCCCCTCTTTATATGTAGAATAAAATCACCAATGATTATTGCTGTCTCTTTATCCTAAGCGTCTAATGTTTCCTCTTTATAATTTGTCCTACATTGTCGTTACTGTTAGGGGGCCTGTCGACCACTCCTACTCGTGACTTTTCTCCTTAGTATTCCTCATCTCCACCCAAACCGATTCTACATCCTGATCTCTTGAACCAGGTCATTATTAACCATTGGTCCAATCTTGTCAATCTTCAATTCACATTGCTACCTCTCCACCTTTACATAGCTCCTTATTCTTCTTGAATATCGCGTTCCTCTCAATATTCAAGGGCCAATAATTGTCGTTCTGCACCAAGCCCCCGTAATTCCTATCAGATCAATCTTCCCTTGATATGAAGGATGCGCCAGACGACAGGAAGAGGCAGAGAGTTTAATTGTATTAGTGCATCAGCGGATGCGATCCATGCAATTAAATTATACATATTCTCTATTTGTGTTACGGTTTTTTACAACCTTGAATAAAATTGGCAAACGCAGTAATTCAAAAGTAGACCATCATCCGTAACGGCTGCATGGGTTCATCAACACCAACGTCAGGTTATGATCATTTTGTCAACGTAAATTCACCAGGCTTATTGGAATTAGTTTATAGACAGCCGGGTTAGTGTCAAGTTTCCATGAGATATTTTAGTTTGGTGTTACTATCTGTGCTGTTAGAATAAGGTCACCACATTAATTTTGGAGTCACTTTATTAGCACTATTGTTCCAATGTGGCAGCCGTGGTCAATGTTAGAGTATATTCAATATCAATTATAATATTTTGTGTCATGCGCAGTATAGTTTGCGGCGAGGCATTACCTGCGATCCTTTGAGTACTAAATAAGTTTGACTTACAATCTGGATTGGCGAGGATTTTACCAAATTATTAAGAGGTCAGAATAACCTGGCACAGTGTGGAGAAGAGGATGTTCCATTCAAATTTCACAGGGCATGCACAGAGCACTTTCAAACCGGGATTATGTTGCCTTCACTGATTTTAACAGGTGGAATTTAATGTCCTGAGTTGTGCAATTTCTCCATTAGTGGTAGAGGCGCAGTGAACCAGAAAATCGCCAATTGTTTGTTAAAGAACTGCAACTAAGGCACAAATATTGTGTAACTTGATTTTCCCAGGGGAAGATGGAGTGTTCTATAAAGGGGAAGGAATTAGGGATCTCAGTTGCATTCCACTTAGAACCGTATAGCTTGAGAGGATTCGCACAGCTTTATAGAACATGATAACAGTTCTACAGATAGAGAACGTTTACTATCCCGTTCTTGCAGCATTCGGCGTTCCCGGTAAGTCAGTTTCACTCTGTGGCCTAAGGGTTGTTGATAATTCCAATGTTAATATAACAGATTTCGAGAATGACCTCATTGCAGAGTCACATATCCATCAGGATGATTTGAGAAATATCGACGTGTATCCTGCTAATCCTTTCCACGGGCGAGCGTCTGTTCAAGTGTTCTCCTTTTGCTGAGGCTGATTTACCCCCTATCACCCTCGAACAACTCCCCTCCCCCGTCCACCCTCTCAAACAATAAATCATTCACCACAAATAGATTTGCTTTTTATTCCTAGGCATCAATTCAATTATTTCGTGCTCCCAATTTACTTGACGTTGGTAACTCCTCCGATTTTAGCCACCTTCAACCAACAGGGACTTTTGAAAGGATTTTGAGAATAAATTGCCGTTCAGGGAGATGCCAACCTCTGCTCTGCCGGCGTGAACCCTCACAATTGCAATACTCGCCGAGCGGTGGCTGGGCCGTTTAATGAGGGTGACTATATGGAGAATGTGTGGAATTTTTCGGAATAATTGTTTTATGTTTGCGCCTGGGTTGAATGTTTTATTGGAATCCCCATGTACCTATTAGTCTTCTGGAAGCTATTTTGAAGATGTGTTGATTTCTGAATAACGTTTGCTGGGATTACAACGGGTATTAGACGGTCAATCGTTTCATTTAAAAAAAAAAGCAAAGTTTCACCAACACTCGTCTCTTTAATGAAAATTAAAAGAATCCGTGTCGATAACGTGAAATGGAGACAGATCCGAATATTTCCCAATAAAATGGTGTAACAATTCTTTTTCTCGTTGCTTAACTTTTTTCTCCCTTTCTTACAGCCAACTTAATGACAATTGCGATTCTCTCCAGGGGGAATTGTGACCTATCGAAATGTATCTCCCTCTACATGACCGCTATGGCCGCAGCAGATCTTTTGGTCATGATTTTCAATGTAATAATTTATCGCGTTATCAGCTTTCACTTTCCGTCTTCATTCCTGTCCTACACTGCCGTTTGTAAATTCATCCTGTCTTTGAATCCTGCTATCCTGGATCTGTCTGTCTGGTTCACTGTCTCCTTCACATTTGACCGATTTGTAGCTATATGTTGTCAGAAATTTAAAACAAAGTACAGCACTCAGAAAACAGCGACTGTGGTTTTAACAATCGTCTCTGTTGTGATGTATTTCGAGAACATCCCTTTTTGGTTTGCATATGAACCTGAACGAATAATTAACAATATCTCCTGGGGTTGCCTCTCCAGTGTAGTCTTTTACTCATCGCCTGCAGGTGTGGCGTACTCCTGGTTTAAAAGCATTTTTGTTGCTTGGCTTCCTTTTTGCTTGATATTACTGTTTAATTGTTTGACAATCAGGCGCATTATAGTGGCCAGCAGAGCCCGCAGGGCACTTCGGGGTCACCACCGTGAGAATCAGAGTGATTTAGAAATGAAGAACAGGAGAAAATCGATTACTTTATTGTTCGGAGTATCGGGCAGTTTTCTACTGTTTTGGCTGACAGCTGTCGTTAGTTTTTTAACTACGAGATTGCCAAGTACCGCACAAACCCGAGGCGATTTTGCAACTCCTGAATACATCGCGACTGAAACCGGATGCATGCTAATGTATTTGAGTTCCTGTTCAAACACATTTATTTATGCAGCAACACAAACTAAATTCAGGGAAGAGATTAAGAAGGTGATGATAATTCCCTGGACTTTGATTCTGACTTTGGTTAAAAAAAAAGAGAAAAAAAAAAAGACATTTTCCTCTCCTAGTTAGCAGGTGTTCTAAGTAATCGTCCAAGTACGAAATAAAAGTGTTTTTGCGAATATGAACGTGCATCAGAATATCTTTACTGCATTTGTTTTCTGCCCGCAGTTTCCCAGGACGAACCTAATCTATTCCTAATGAAACATTGCACTTTTCACTCAAAAATCAAAGCGAACATTTGGATATAACATATGCGTGTCAGAAATAAGTATCTCACTCCATTCTCATGAAAATATGACACTCCGGTTTAATTAACAAACAAAGCGTTCTTTACTATAGGAACAATGTTCTGGTAATAGTTATTTCTAATTCTTTTGTAACGTTCTATTCATTATTGGGAAAAAAAAAAGGTCCACTATCAGTCCCCATCTGTCTTGCCACTGTCTCCTGTCCGAATGGATTAATTACCCCGGTGAGTATTTAATGACAGGGAGAAAGGAAACTTAACACCACAATGTTATGTTACGCATCTTTGGTTACACACATTTGAAGGGACACAATTTGCCATCAAATTGATGGAGTTTCATAAACAGAAAAGCAATCCATTGAATGCAATCTTTCATTTTGCCATTTACTCTCCAAACATTAACAAGTTACATTCATTTTCACCAGCGATCTCAACATCCTGGAAGACGAATTGCATTGATCCATACATCCAGTTTATCCTTTCGTGACATTTCTGGTCGAAAATGTTTGCGTGGTTATAAGGTGGTTCATTTAAGAGAGCTGGTAAGAGAACCAGGTTTGTTCAGGGAGGGTCGTGTTCAATTAATTGCTTCCGTTTTTATTAGTGACGTAACAGTGAGAGTTGATAAGGGCAATGCTGTTGCTGTGTTGCACATAGTATTCCACAATGCGTTCAATCAAATAGATAATACCAGACTTGTTAACGAAGTTAGAATTGGTACAGTGAATATACAGCACCAATAAGGATTCGAAATTGGCTGAGTGACAGAGAATAGCAGTGAATTGTTATTTTCAGCAAGAGGGGGGTTTACAGTGGAATTCCCAGGGCCCAGTGTTAGGCCGTCTGCTAATCCTCATATATATTAAGGGCCTGGATCTTCGTGTACATAAGGGAATAATTTCATAACCTGCGTGTGGCAGGGGATTTAGAAGGGTTTGGAAATGTGAGGGTAGTGCAGAATTTCAAAGAACATAGTTCTTTAGGGGGCAGATAAAATTTAATGCATAGAAGCAAAAAATGATTTGTTATTGTAGGAAGAACACAGAGAGATGAACCAAATTAAATGTTATAATTACAGAGGAAATGCAGAAGTAAGGGGCATTGGGTGTATGTGTATATGTGCATAAATAATTGAAATTGCCGGGACACTTTGAAAGTGTCTTTCACAAAACATATGGGATCCAGGGATTCATAGTAGGGGCATCGAGTACCAAAAACAAGAAAGTAGGGGCATGGAGTACCAAAAACAAGAAAGTAGAGGCATGGAGTACCAAAAACAAGACGGCGGAGGCATGGAGTACCAAAAACAAGAAAGTAGAGGCATGGAGTACCAGAAACAAGACCGTAGAGGCAGGGAGTACCAAAAACAAGAAAGAAGAGGCATGGAGTACCAAAAACACAGAAGTAGGGGCATGGAGTACCAAAAACAAGAAAGTAGGGGCATGGAGTACCAAAAACAAGAGGGTAGGGGCATGGAGTACAAAAAACAAGAAAGTAGAGGCATGGAGTACCAAAAACAAGAAAGTAGGGGCATGGAGTACAAAAAACAAGAAAGTAGAGGCATGGAGTACCAAAAACAAGAAAATAGAGGCATGGAGTACCAAAAACAAGAAAGTAGAGGCATGGAGTACCAAAAATAAGAAAGTAGAAGCATGGAGTACCAAAAACAAGAGAGTAGGGGCATGGAGTACCAAAAACAAGAAAGTAGAGGCAGGGAGTACCAAATACAAGAAAGTAGAGGCATGGAGTACCAAATACAAGAAAGTAGAGGCATGGAGTACCAAAAACAAGAAAGTAGGGGCATGGAGTACAAAAAACAAGACAGTGGAGGCATGGAGTACCAAAAACAAGAAAGTAGAGGCATGGAGTACCAAATACAAGAAGGTAAGGGCATGGAGTACCAAAAACAAGAAAGTGGGGGCATGGAGTACAAAAAACAAGACAGTAGAGTCATGGAGTACCAAAAACAAGAAAGTAGGGGCATGGAGTACCTAAAAGAAGACAGTAGAGGCATGGAGTACCAAAAATAAGACAGTAGAGGCATGGAGTACCAAAAACAAGGAAGTAGAGGCATGGAGTACCAAAAACAAGAAAGTAGGGGCATGGAGTACCAAAAACAAGACAGTAGAGGCATGGAGTACCAAAAACAAGAAAGTAGGGGATTGGAGTACCAAAAACAAGAAAGTAGGGGCATGGAGTACCAAAAACAAGAAAGTAGGGGCATGCAGTAACAAAAACAAGAAAGTAGGGGCTTGGAGTTACAAAAACAAGAAAGTAGAGGCATGGTTTACCAAAAACAAGAAAGTAGGAGCATGGAGTACCAAAAAACAAGAAAGTAGAGGCATGGAGTACCAAAAACAAGAAAGTAGGGGCATGGAGTAACAAAAACAAGAAAGTAGGGGCATGGAGTACCAAAAAACAGGAAGGTAGAGGCATGGAGTACCAAGAACAAGAAAGTAGGGGCATGGAGTACTAAAAACAAGAAAGTAGAGGCATGGAGTACCAAAAACAAGAAAGTTGAAGCGTGGAGTAAAAAAACACGAAAGTAGGGGCATGGAGTACCAAAAACAAGAGAGTAGATGTATGGAGTACCAAAAAACAAGAAAGTAGGGGCATGGAATACCAAAAACAAGAACGTAGGTGCATGGAATACCAAAAACAAGAAAGTAGGGGCATGGTGTACCAAGAACAAGAAAGTAGATGTATGGAGTACCAAGAACAAGAAAGTAGAGGTATGGAGTACCAAAAAACAAGAAAGTAGAGGCATGGAGTACCAAGAACAAGAAAGTAGAGGTATGGAGTACCAAAAACAAGAAAGTAGTGGCATGGAGTACCAAAAACAAGAAAGTAGAGGCATGGAGTACCAAAAACAAGAAAGTAGGGGCATGGAGTACCAAAAACAAGAAAGTAGGGGCATGGAGTACCAATAACATGAAAGCTACCTGAAAAATTTACCAACATGTGTTCGGCCCCAGCTGGAATATTGTGTACAGTTTTGGGCAGCACACATTAGGAAGGAAATAAAGGAATGAGTAGGAGTAGGGGTGGGGGTCGAGGTGGAGCTGCTGTTGGGGGGATATGGGAGTGTGCAGAAAAAAGTCACAAGGGTGCTTCTAGGGATAAGAAAGTTGAGTTAGGTAGTCAGATTGGGAAGTTAAGACTGTTTTGCTTGGAGAATGGAAGTTTCATAGGGGCTTAATTAGAAATGTTAGGGCCATGGGGGGCCTGGGCAGAGTGGACAGGGGGAAACCCTTCCTATTGGTGAGAGGATTGTGAACCAGGGAGTGCAGATATAAGTTAAGCAGAAAAATAAGGAACGGTGACATGAGGAAAAACTTTTTTTTTGAACGCAGCCAGTGCTTAGGTTCTGGAATGAATTGCCTGAGACTCTGCTGGTGGTGATTCAATCAAGGCATTCAACGGGAAACTGTATCATTATCTGAAAAAAAAAGCAAATGTAAAATGCTAAGGGTAAATGGTAAGGGAATCACGATGGCTGAATTCGCCAAAGATGGCCAGAATAGAGGCAAAAAAAGAATTGAATCCTTCCTTGCTGAAGAATTCAATGTTTCTATGATGTGTTGGTGCTGCAGACAAACTTCACTCTATGTTCATTTTCGTCGGTCATTGGCTGTGTATGCCTCTTCCAAGGCGAGTATTTGCTTCCCATCAATAATTTCATTTGAGAATTGCCTCTGCTGCCCATGTAGGTACACCCACAGTGTTGTTAGGGAGAAGGTTCCAGGACTTTCATTGAGCAACAGTGAAAGAATGGGGATACATTTCCAAGTGGCGGTGGTGCATGACTCTGAAGAAAACTGGCAGGATTTGGAGGAGCAATTATTGCCCTTCCCTAATTGCACTTGAGAACGCGGTGGTGAACCAACTTCTTCAGCCGCTGCAGCCTATCTTGTAAAGGTAAACCTACACTGATAATTGTGAGTGGATTCCAGGATTATGACCCAGCAACAGTGAAGAAATGACATTATATTAACAAGGAAATATGCTGTTTATCTTGGAACGGAACTTGCAGATGCTCTTTTCCCCATGTGTCGTGCTGTCCTTGTTTTTCTAGATGGTAGGAGTAGTAGGCATGGAATATGCCACTGAAGGTGCCTTGTTGTGATGGTCCAACTCATTTTTTTACATAGTATTCACTGCTGCAACTTTGCATTTGTGTGGAATATATACGATGGAGGATGAGGTGCTGACCATTGGGGGAACTTTGTTCTAGATGGTGTCCAACTTTTTAAGAGCTGTTGGTGGAACACTCACCCATGCAAGTAGGCAATATTTCACTACACCCCTGACTTGTGCTTGGTTGATAGTCTTTGGGTAATGCAGAAGTGACTCACTTGTCACATTGTTGCTAGCCAAAGTCCTAATCGTGTAGCCACATTATTTAGAAGGCTAACCCAATTATGTTTTTGGTTACTCGTTACAGCCAGGGAATTTATTCGCCATATTTATGAACAACTTAAATTATGTAATAGAAGATGTAACTATTTTTTTCTGATGACACAGAGATAGGCAATATTTAAAATGTTTCACTGGGTTCCAAATAATTTTTTGTAGATTAGAAAAGGGTTAAAAATTTAGTCCTGGACTATGTGCTGAGGGATGAACTAAAGCTTGGGGCAGTTGCTGCAAAGGCGCAATAGGGAAAGGTCACTCTCTAAGACATTATTGGCATTGTGCACCGAGAGGCTGGGAATTATATAGACCCCTCGGGCTCTATGACACAGAAGGAAAGTATGCACTGAATACAACATGTATGATAATTGTTATGAAGCACCTCAGAGTGCAACATGATCTATGTCGATAACATGAATACCATTGCACTGCCTGACAGTCTACATTGACCATTTTGAAATGACTGTAATGTTCATTCAATGTATTGAGGTACCTTGTGATCTATGTGGAAAGTTAAATATGATTGCACCTTTTGTGATGGCCATTAAGAAATGTATTGCAATGTTCTTTCAGATATTTTAGAATTAATTACATCTTATGAAAAAAAGTGAGGTGCTAAAGCCCCTGGATTGGGTTTAATCTCTCACTCTGACAACACGGTGCACAAAGCCCCAGGACCGGGTTCAATCTCTTACCCTGACTATCAGGTGCACAAAGCCCCAGGGCTGGGTTTTATCTTTCACCCTGACTTTGAGGTGCGCCAAGCCCCAGGATTGGTTTCATCTCTCACCCTGACTATAAGGTGCACAAAGCCCCAAGGCTGGGTTTAATCTTTCACCCTGACTATGAGGTGTGCCAAGCCCCAAGAAATTGTTTAAACTCTCACGCTGACTATCAGGTGCACAAAGCCCCAGGACTGGATTTAATCTCTTACCCGGAGTATGAGATACGCAAAGCCCAAGAGTGCCTTTAATCTCTCGGTTTGACCTTCTGGCCCCAGCCCAGGTTCTATGACTGTCTTCCAATGATTCTCCCATTCCTTCCATATGATTAGAACACAGTCTTCCCGCTGCCTCCCTCACCCTCCGCCCACCTGTAACCCGCACCCGCTCTGAGTCTCTTTGCAAACAATCCCTTGTATAACTCACTAACAAATCACCCGGAGTCTGCACGCACCCCCTCCCATTCTACAGCTCCATTCCCATCCACCGCTTTCTTCATGTCAGGCTTCAGCTCTCACCACCCCCATTTGTTCTCCCCTTGGCCTGTCACCGTTCCCCACCCTGCCATCTCACCGTACCCCATTTCCATCATGTCTCTAACATCCTTCCCGAACCCTCTCCAAACCCAGCGTGCTGCAATGACGCCCATGCATGTGCCATCCTTCCCCCTCCCCCTGGTCGCAATGCCGGTCTCCTTTCCCGAGTGCAGGCCTTCCAGAGATCCGCAACACACACTGAGTGCTTTTCTTCAGAGAACAGAGGGAATGACCGTGAGCAGCCCAGCTCAAAACCTGTGGCACCTTTTGTGTGAAACACAGCTGAACACCCAATGCACTCACTATGAGCAGGCCAGCTGAAAACCCAAGGCACCCACCATGAGCAGCCAAATAAACACCCAAGGCACCCACTATGAGCAGGCCAGCTGGAAACCAAAGGCACACACAGTGAGCAGGCCAGCTGAAAACCCAAGGCACCCACCAAGAGCAGCCAATTAAACGCCCAAGGCACCCACAGTGAGCAGGCCAGCTGGAAACCAAAGATACCCACCATGAGCAGCCAATTAAACACCCAAGGCACCCACAGTGAGCAGGCCAGCTGAAAACCCAAGGCACCCACCATGAGCAGCCAAATAAACACCCAAGGCACCCATCATGAGCAGCACAGCTGAACACCCGAGACACTCACCGTGAATAGACCAGTTCAACACCCGAGGCACCTACCATTAGCAGACAAACCCTATACCCCACCACTGTGGTGTAATGCTGGCATTGCTGAAAAACCAAAGCAGTGCTGTTGCAGGTAGGCTTTGAATGTTGTACTCACCTCGAAGCCATGAGCGAACTGAGGCCAGGCAGCTCCACGTGACTTCCATTCGATTGTGATTTACACCAGCCTAATTCTGAACTGGTATGGCATGGCATTGGGAGGGGGAACGTGATTCTGGCCAGCAACATTTTTAATGTGGATTCATGACATGTTCGTACATGCAAATAGCATTCTCGAAATAGATCAACAGGAAAATGACTTGCCATCAGTTTGCCTTGAAAGTGATGAATGGAAAATTCCAAAATGTTTTCCTGAATCCGACTTTTGGCCTCTCACCAAATATTCCACTCCCACTCTCTAAGAAACAAACGTCTGGATAGCCGTAACATTCTGGCCTGTAGCCTATTCATTCCAATGACTTTTTCTCTTGCTAATTCTTATTTCTCTCTATTCGACATCTTGAACCTCTGCACCAAGAATGTGTTTCACAACTGTACTAACCTCTACCTTTAGTTACAGAGCTGCCCCCATCTCCTTTTCCTTTCTGACTAACTTTCCAAAATGCCAGATACCTTTGATGATTCAGTTCCCAGCCTTGGTCAGCCTGTACCAACATCTCCGCGATGACTATCATACCTTCCTCATTTACTTCAATTTGTTTCGATTGGTGCTTTTGTTATTAATCATTCATTTGGTTACAAATTCTGCATCCATTCATGCAAATAGCCTTATTTTCAGTTTTTTTAGTCATTTCCCCCTACTCTGCCCCTATCTCCTGGTGCAGCGTGCATTTGCAGGCTCTATTTCTTCCTTCCATACTTTGGTTCTCATTCTCCTTGTCACTAATCTGTCCTATTGCTTTGGCCCTTCTCGTTCACTTTCTAAATATCCCCTCAAGTGAACACTGCCCCATGGCTACCACCATCCCAGAATCATTTCAGACAAAAGGGAATAG
The DNA here is from genome assembly GCF_017639515.1 of Carcharodon carcharias. Taxonomy (NCBI): domain Eukaryota; kingdom Metazoa; phylum Chordata; class Chondrichthyes; order Lamniformes; family Lamnidae; genus Carcharodon; species Carcharodon carcharias. The sequence goes on along the minus strand of NW_024470595.1, from coordinate 2,047,901 downwards.
CCAGGATGCCTCCACCTCTGCTGCAGATGCCATGACTGCACCTACATATAACGGGTATAAAAAATTAAGACAGTTTGAATGCACATTGTTGTCAAGGGTGTTCACTCGTTGTATACACTTTTCAATTCTGTAAATATATGCTGCATTAATCCTTCTCAAAGTTTAATTGATTCAATTGATATCCATCTGATTCAATGCCATTAGTTCATTCAAAATGTACCCTCCCCAACAAGCAGCCCACCCCCTCGCACACCCCTGCAATGAACTCCTGTCTGGACCTTCAGTTGCATTAATTGTCACACAATCTCGCCACAGTAACTTTTATTTCCATGTGTGTGACATCAGGAAAGGTACATTATCTGTGAGAATAATGACCGGCCAATACAGCTATTAGCGTTAAATCTCAGGCAAACATTATTTGTGCTCAGGAGAAGTGCTCATCAAGGTTAATGATTATCCTGCTGCTGTCACCCTGATACCTGTTGTTCTGGATGCCACAAGTTGTCATGACTAATATTATAATCGCTTCCCCATTTTTTACAATGCGCTTCCTTTATAAGAGTGAGTTTTGTAAAAAAGTAGTGTCAAACATTGAACCCCATAGGGTTCCATGCCCCTCTGTTGGTAGTTTATGCCTCCACGTTTAAGGCTGAATGACATTCCATTCTTAGTTCCCGGCCTCCCCATGCGTAATGCTGAACTAGGGAGGTAAAGATCAATCAGAAAAATTATAAATGCCTGCAACAGGATATGAATGTCAGTTGCCAGAGGTGTGTTCTCACCTTGATGATGCCGTCTCCTTCCCTGTCAGGATTTTACATTGCTCCTGGGTGGCTGATTAGGGGTGTTTTATGTGATCTTTGTGCAAAGGCATAGCACATGCCTCAGTATAGAAGTCATTGCATGACACTGCGTCCATTCACTTAGGCTATACAGGCTATTTAGTCCTTTGTGAACTGAATCATGTTGAGGACGGTTATGCTCTGAAAGTAATGTTTTTGCACATCGACTAAGTCCTCAATAGGGTCAATGAAGGGAAGATGTTCTCATTGGCTGCTGTGTCAATACTGGCTAGGACGGATTTCTCCCTAATGCAAAGGCCATCCAGGACAGAAACTTGTCAGGCTCTGACGATTGCTGGGTCCAGAGTGTTTGTAAGTACACTGCACTCAACTGAGAAATGTACTCCATGGTTTAAACAGGAAAACAAAGGGTGTCCCATCAATCAGATCAAAATCTTTGTACTGGACTCATCCCACAATCCCTGGGACACCTCGAATACTAATGTTTTCAAGCTTGTTGATCCAACTGTGTCATTGATCACTGAAGGTATACATGCTACTCACCACTTTTTAAATTGAGATCAACGTCAAATCCCCCTATCACCCATCATTGACTTCCCATCCTCGATTATTGTCACAACCTCCTAATTCCCATTTCTCCTGTCACTATGCAACCTCCCCTGTAACCCTTGAGCCCCTCACTGTACATCTTGATATTCTTCATCACCCCACTGAACCCTTTAGTGTTGACGTTCTAATGTTTTTGTCGACTTTAACTCTCCCTTTCTGGAGGTCACATGTTAGCTTACTTTTCGGTATCCCACCACTTGCCACACCACCCCGCACCATGAGGCCATCCAATATTGTTTGCCCGCCCCCACTCCCCACACCCGCACCCCCCCCCCTCCGCACTTAACCTTTCAGCTACCAACATACAGAGTATAGATGCTTCCCCTGAACATTACTGCCCTGTGTCTTCAAATGCTATGAATCGAATCTACAGCACCAATTGCCTTAGTTTACTGACCGCGCCCTACACAGCAATCTGTGCATGAGAGGCCTACTCCCATCCAACCAAAGGACCAAGACGTGCATGCCATGCAAAACCTTCTAACATTGTCCATGCAGCTCCAGGGCTGTCTCTGAAAACTGTCCCGACAGCATGCCCTTAGGCCGAGAGCAATCTCAGAAATGTGCCCTCGGCAGCATATGCCTTCCGTGTCTCTTTTGAATGGCTCAATGGTTTAAATCAGGAGAGTAATTACAACTGAAGAGTACAATTAAGGAACATACCTTTTAAACATTTAACATCCAGCTTAATTAATTAAAGGGAATAGAGACGGTGAGAAGGTGATGTGTGGCAGCTGTAGTTTGTGGGTGCTGGTGGACGTTAGTGTGATGCAAGGTGCCCACATGTGCAGCAAGTGTTGACTGCTCGAGGAACTTCAGCTCAGAGTTGATGAGCTGGATTCCGAGCTCTGGAAACTGCACCAAACCAAGGAGCGAGAGAGTTACCTGGACACTGTCTTCCAGGAGGCAGTCACACACTATAGATGAACTAGGACAAAAGAACAAAGAGAAGTGCAGCACAGGGACAGGCACTTCAGCCCTCCAAGCCTGCACAGATCATATTGCCCGTCAACTAAAACATTTCGCACTTCTGTGGTTTGTATCCCTCAATTCACATCCTATTAATGTATTTGTCAAGCTGCCTCTTAAACACCACTATCGTACCTGCTTCCACCACCTCCTCTGGAAGCGAATTCCAGACACTACATCAAATTTGGACTGTGATTAGTGACAGGAGGGTGAGCTTTGGAGCAACCTGAGCCAGTGGTCTTGTCCAATAGGCATGAGGTTAGTGCTCCCACACCGGGTCAACAGCCCAGACTGCAGGGAGAATGAATGAACTGACCACAGCACCATGGTGCAGAGTGCCATTCAAGTGGGGGGAGAAAAGAGAAATGTAGTGGTAATAGGAGATAGCATAGTTAGGGGAATAGATACTGTTCATTGCAGCAAAGACAGACAATCCCAAAGGCTGTGTTGCCTACCTAGTTTCAAGGTTAATCACATCTCTTCTGGCCTGCAGAGGTGCTTGGAGAGTGAGGGGATGGATCCAGTTGTCGTGATCCATGTAGTAACCAGCGACATAGGTAGGACCAGGAAATAGGTTCTGCTGAGGGGCTATGAGCAGCTCCAGGCTAAATTAAAAATCAGGAGCACACAAGGTTATACTCTTCATATCACTATCTAAGCCACATGCAAATTGGCATAGGGTAAATAAGATTCGAAAGATAGATGTGTGGCTCAAAGATTAGTGTGGGAGAAATGAGGCCCTGGCACCAGTACTGGGGAAGGAGAGAGCTGTTCCATTGGGATGGGCTTCCTTTGAACCATGCTGGGGCTAGGGTCCTGTTGAAACATTTAACTAGGGTTGTAGATAGGACTTAAAACTAATTAATTGCTGGGAGGGTTCAATTGAAGAGGAGTTTTAAAAAATCAAAAAGAAATGGGAGAGCAGAGGTGCAGGGTAGTGAAGAGGTGAATGATAATTCAAGTGTAGCAGAAAAGGGCAGAAAATATGAGCAGAAGAATGCAGGAGAAATTAGGACCAGAATGAGAAATAACATTAAAAATTAGAAGCTAAAGGCTCTTTATCTGAATGCACATAGAATTTGCAATAAAATAGATGAGTGGACAGCACAAATAGAAATAAATGAATATGACTTGATTGCTACTACAAAGATATGGTCGCAGGGTGACCAAGTCTCATAACTCAGTATTCAAGGGAATCAAACGTTCCAGAAAAATAATCAAAAAGGAAAGGAGTTGGGGGAGCTTTGTTAAAAAAGGAAGCTATCAGGGTGGCAGTGAGTAGTGGTATTGGCGCAATAGACCATGATGTGGAATCATCTTGGGTGGAAATAAGGAATGGCAAGGGGAAGAAGTCATGGGTGAGCATTCTATACAGGCCCCCAAAGAGCTGCCTCATTGCAGGAGAAAGTATAAACCAGAAAATAATGAAGGCGTCTCAGAAGGGTGCTACAATTGTCTTGGGTAATTGTAATCTGAATATTAACTGCATAACATGGAAGACGAATTTGTAAAGTGCGACAAGGATTGTAACTTAGAACAACACATTGCAGAACCTACCCAGGAACAGACTATTTTAGATCTAGTAATGTGTATTGAGGTGGGATTAATAACAGATATTATAGTTAAGGATTCTCTAGGGGATAGTGATCACAACATGGTAGAATTTCAAATTCAGTTTGAGGGTGAGCAACCCGTGTCTCAAACCAGTGTGTGTCCTCAACTTAAATAAGGGCAACTACAGAGGTATGAAGAAAGAGTTGTCTAAAGTCCGCTGGGAAAATAGACTAAGAGAAAGGTGACTGGATGTGCAGTGACAGACATTTAAGCAGATATTTCAGAATGCTGAGCAAAAAAATGATGTGAAGGATAAACCACCCATGGTTAACAAAGGTGGTCAAAGAGGGTATCCAATCAAAAACTAAAGCATACAAAGCAATGAAAACTAATGGTAGGTCAAAGGATTGGGAATGTTTTAGGAATCAGCAGCAGATGACTGAAAAACTAATAAATAAAAAGGGATAAAATTGATAAGCAAAGTAAATAGGCAAGGAATATAAAAAACAAACAGTAAGAGCTTCCACAGGCATATAAGAAGAAATACATTGGTGAAAGTGAGTGTGGGACCCTGGGATTGACTGGAGAACTGATAATGGGAAGAGGGAAATACCAGATAATGTAAACCAATGTTTTCAATCAGTCTTCATGGTGGAGGACACTATAAACATCCCAAAGATATCAGATAAAGAAGGTGCTAATGGGAGGAAATACCTTGTAACAGACTCTATCACAAGGCACAAAGCATTTGAGAAACTAATGGGACTAAATGCAGACACTTCGGCAGGATCTAATGGCCTGCATCCAAGTGTTTCAAAAGAAGAGGCTGAGAGATATTGGAGGCATTGGTTGAAATATCCCAGAACTCACAGGATTCTGGGAGGGCCCCAGTGGATTGCAAAATCGCTAATGTGACACCCCTATTTAATAAGGGAGGGAGACCACAGAAAACTATATGCCAGTCAGCCTAACATCTGTAGTTGGGAAAATGCTAGAGATAATTATTAATGAAGAAATAGCAGGGCATTTAGAAAAACTTAACGTAACCAAACAGAGTGAACATGGTTTTGTGAATGGAAGATTATGTTTGACAAATTTGCAAGAGGTCTTTGAGGATATAACAAGCAGAGTGGATAAAGTGGAACTGGTAGATGTCGTGTATTTGGATTTCCAGAAGGCATTCGATAAGGTGCCACCAAAAATGTTATTGCACAATATAGGAGCTCACGGTATTTAGCTTGGATATTAGCATGGATTGAGGATTGGTTAGCAGTTTTTCAGGTTGGAAACACATAACTAATGAAGCGACACAAGATCAGCCCTTGGGCCTCATTTGTTTACTATCTATATTAATGACTTGCAGGAGGGGGCAGAATGTATGTATCCAAATTTCTTGATGATACAAATATAGGTGGGAGGGCATGTTGTGATGAGGACACAAGAAATCTACAAGGGGATATAGACAGGTTGAGTGAGTGGGCAAAAGCTTGGAAGATGGAGTTTAATGTATAAAAGTGTGAGGACATGCACTTTGGAAGAAAGAATCAAAAGGCAGACGATTAGTTAAATGGAGAGAGTCTCCAAAAAAGCGCAGCAGAGATGGATCTGGCTGTTCTTGTGCATGAAGTACAAAAAGTTAGCATGCTGGTGCAGCAAAGAATTAATAAAGCAAATGGAATTTTGGCCTATATTTCTTGAGGGTTGGACTTTAAAAATAAGGAAGTCTTGTTACAACTGTAAAGGCTTTTGTTGAAACCCCACCTGGAGCTCTGTGTACAGATTTGGTCCTTCTATTACAGAAAGTATATACTGGCATTGGAGGCAGTTCAAAATAAATTCACTAGGCTGATTCCTGGAATGAAGGGATTGAATTATCAAGAACAGCTAAATAGCTTAGGCCTTTATTCATTAGATTGGTGGTGAGCGGTGATCTTATTGAAAAGTACAAGATTCTGAGGGGGCTTGCCAGGGTAGATGTTGAGATGGTGTTTCCACCAGTGGGGGTATTTTGAACAAAAGGATATACTTACAGAATAAGAGGACGCTCATTTAAAGCTGATATGCAAAGGAATTTCTCCTCTCACAGCAAGAAAATGCCTGGCATGCTCTACCCCAGAGACTTGTGGAGGTTAGATCACTGAAAGTATGCAAATTGAAGGTAGAAAGGTTTTTGAAATATTGGGGAGTTGAGGGTTTTAAGGAACTGGTGCGAAAGAGGAGCTGAGGCGCAGGGCTGATCACCCTGCTCTTATTGAATGGTGAGGCAGGCTTGAGGGCCTGAATGACCTACTCCTGTTCCTATTTCCTATATTCTTATGCCTCAGGCCCAGAGCAGTCTCTGAAATATTCCCCGAACAGCATGGTCTGCCCAGAGCAGTCTCTGACATATGTCCCCATATCATGGGCTCAACCCCAGAACATCTCTGAATCTTCCTTTAGTTTTTGCCCCTGGACAGTCATTCGCTTTTCCATAAACAGATTTTGAACTCTTGCCCCCAGGTCTTTCAGTTTCCCACTCTGCTCTTCCACCCCACCCTCTCCCATTCATGGTTCAGTCTTAGCCTCCCCTTTCAATTCCCACCCACCAACCCCTACCCCCAATCTGTCTCCGTCTTACCCTCTGCTGTTATGTCCCCCCCCACCCCACCCCAAGCCCCTGCCCTGTCTCATCCGTTCCTGTTGGTCGTGTCTCCTCTGCTCAGTTTTGGCACTGTTCATGCTCTTAGATGTCAATATTTAGCAGTTATGGTGTTAAATGGAGCTGAAAGCCATAGATGAACTGAAGCTCGCCAGGTGTGCACCACTTACATACAGTAGTAAAACCGAGGTGACAGAGAACAGGGATAACCAAAAGCAACTGGTCGATAAAGATCTATTTTCAGACCTTAACTATTCACGACATTCATTAAAGAGGTACATGATTGGATAGAAATCTGCAAGCCCAAATTTGCTGATGGTAGAAATCTGTTATTGGAAGCAATGTAGAGGGAAGCATAACGTGACAAATGAATTGCACAAAGCAGTTCTGGAAAAGTGAGTCAGATCAGTTTTGGGAGGCTAAATCCTGTTGTATCATTTCTCTTAGTGACAAAGGAAAATTCTGCCCTCCATTTTTGAGATCTACGGAGAGTTGCAGAAATTGTGGTCAGAATCCTTCCAATCCCTCTCTGAGGCCCTTCAACAGGCTTGGGTATGTAGCTAAAGAAACAAGGTTGGTTATGTACGGAGATCATTTAAAAAAGTAATGAACAGATCCAAAATACAATCAAATATACGAATGGAAAGTTCAACTTCATATACAGAGAATCTGAATACAAGCAGGCAGTCGTCATTCTCCAGCTACAAAAAGCCTTGCTTAGGCCGCACCTCTATTTATCCACCTGGCTCATGAGAGTTCAATATAAATTCTTCTCTATTACTTCACATTCTGTTGCTAAATTCTGTATATAAGAATTCTATCGTAACATAGCTCAGTCAAGCATGCTTATGTTCCAAACCACCCTCCCTTTCTGCATTTCTTCTATGCTCCCCTCCACTACTACCTACCTGTTTGATCAAAATTTTAGTTTCCTGTCTTAATATATCCTTATGTAGCGCGGTGTCGCATTGTGTCTGATAATGCTCCTGTGAAGCGCCCTGGAGCGATGTTTTGCAAGTAAAAAGCATTATGTAAAGGCAAGTTTGTTGTTGTTGTTCCAGCGCTATCAGATACCCCTTTATTAATACTGCTGCCCACAAGTGCTTCCCTTGCCTCTCAAATTGGTACAAATTGAAACATTACGCTCTGAGTCTTCTGAAAACCAAGATCCTGGCTAGAAACCAAGGCACGCCTCTCGTGGTTTTGACTTTCTAAGAATTGCCTGGAGGACCTGTTGATGCACAGGGAATCATAGAGTGATGCAACACAAAAGGAAACTATTTAGCCCATGGTGTCTGTGCCAACTCTTTGCTCATGTTATTCGATTACTCACTTGCCTGCTCTTTATCTATGGGATTACATTTTTCTCCTTGATATATTAACTCAAATTCCTTTTGAAGGTTCTGACTAAATCTGTGTCAAATATCTCTGAAGACAATGAGTTCAGATCCCGATAACTCATTGTTTTAAGAAAACCTCACATCAGTTTGACAATTGAGTGTCAAATACATGAAACCCAGTCCGAGCTCTTTTTATTGTGTATTGAATCATGTTTGTTCAAAACAGGTGACCTTAACTCTTACCATTTGAAAACAGCAGCTACTCTCTTGAAAAGGGGATGTGTTCTCTCTCCGTCAGTGCCTTCTTGCCCTGATCGGTCTTCCCCTTGAAAGGCTGCTCTGACCCATCCACACTTCAGGTGAGATCGGAAATCCGGGCTGCAAAACCGCAAAAACGGTCGCGTCACAGAAATCTTCGTGTCCCTGTCAATACGCACTGCATCCACACTGACTGGAATATCTGGGGCCGATGAGGAGAGATTGAGTCGATTAGGATTATATTTGCTGGAGCTCAGAAGAATAAAAGGGGATCTCATAGAAACCTATAAAATTCTAACAGGATTAGACAGAATAGATGAAGGAAGGATGATCCCGATGGTGGGGGAGTGAAGAACCAGGGGTCACAATCTGAGGACATGGGGCAGACCATTTAGGACTGAGATGAGGAGAAATTTATTCACCCAGAGAGTGGCGAGCATGTGGAATTCGTTACCACAGAATGTGGTTGAGACCAAAACTTTGTATGTTTTCGAGAAGGAGTTAGATATAGTTCTTAGGGCGAAAGAGATCAAAGGATATGGGGAGAAAGTGGGAGCAGGCTATTTAGTTGGATGATCAGCCATGATCATAATGAATGGCGGAGCAGGCTTGTAGGGCCGAATGGCCTATTCCTGCTCCTAGTTTCTAAGTTTCTATGTTAAGGATTTTGCTGGGTCAGTTGAGAAGGATTATTTCTTGTCAACTCTGTTGCCTATGTTGGTTCCATCTGGTTTCTTCGGTTTTATCCTTGCTGTTCTCCAATGATTTGACGCATGGCTTCCTCGGGCATGTCAGAAGGTAGTTAAGGGTCAACCATATTGCTGTACATTTGGGATTTGAACTCGTTTGTCGAGAACATTATCTTGACCTCTGGCTTAAGAGCTCAAAAGCATTGCCACTGTGCTACCATTCCCCACGATTTAATAATTAAAATCACAGATAAAAATGCAAACTTTCTTCCTGTTACAGTTGGAACTGAGCCCAAAATTCTGTTCGTCTGTAATGTGCCAATACAATTCACACACAAGGTAGGAGACACCCACTCTGATGACAGAACAAGGTGGGGAGGGTGTGTAGATGGCATCCTGGAGTATTATTGCACAGCTAGGATGTGTAACTGAACATTTCCTGGAGTGTTTTCACCACCAGTGCAACACAGTTAGTATTGGCTCTGACAATTTCGGATGAGAATCAGGAGTGACTGCACAAGGTAAGTCCCAACAATGCACTGATTTTTCTAAAAATTGCCGGATGCAGCCAATCACGGTTTGTTCGTCGAACACTGCAAAGCCAACGTGAAACAAAAAAAAAACAAAAATGGACACAATTGTGATTATATTATCGTTCAGCTTAATGAAGATAATTAATGAAAGAAATATACTGACAGTTCAGGTATTAGTGCGTTTGTATTTCCGAATTTCTATCATCGATCGTAAGCAAAGCCAACTCTGGGCGAAAACCCGAGTGCTTGGCTCGCAGCATCACCTGCCAAATGGAAACTCTATCCAGATACAAGCTATTGTTCTTGGCAGAATGTTCCTCTTATTCAAGGTACGATATTGATGCAGACTGAGGACCAATAGATGTGAAATGATCAGAGAGTTCCTTAATTTCTATGTTACACTCCAACTAAATATCTCTTGAGGAATGCTTGTGATTTATGATTCCAAATATCTGTATCGATATTACCATAGCGGATCATTCCCGTGTATTCCATATATTACTGCCAGTTCTAAACATGAAATCATCTTCCCTTTTCAAGCACAAATTTCTAGTTGCTACACCAAGAAAACGGGACATTTGCAAGTGTGATTTATGATGCAAGCATTGCCCAAGAGAATGTGATGTGACCCAGTAGTTTCAGGCAGAAAAACAGTAAGAAGTTGATCAATATGAGGAAGAGGTGGGGACATTAAGACACAACGTCTGTTTAGACTGTTTGGTAAAATATATCATCTCGGTAAAGGAACTGGATCCAGCGCGAGGAATAGTCACACGAGGCTAATTAGTTTTCCAATTAAATTCGCTGTTCGTGCACATTAAGTAAATTCCATGATGTCTCAGCTGTCATGTAATAGTGTTTCTTAACGTTGACCAGCTGCTTGGGAGCAAACATTGCAATGATACCGATTTCAACACGACTTTAAAAGAATATTATCACGACTTAAAGAATCACATTGATTTTCACTCATGGGATGAGGGTGCCATTTGCAAGGCACACATTTTTTTCCCACTCCTTGAACTGTTACAGTCGGTATGAGAAAGATACTCCCACACTGTGTTTTGTAGGGATTTTCCCAGCGACAATGCAGGTACAGTGCCTTTTCTCGGGCTCTCGAACCAGGGGACGCAGTCTCAGATTAAGAGGGAGGACATTTACAACTGTAATGAGGAGGAGTTTCTTCGTTCAGAGGGCGGGGAATCTTTGGAATTCTCTGCCCCAGATGCTGTGCAGGCTCAGTTATTACGTATGCTCAAAGCATGATCGATATATTTGTAGCTACTAAAGATAACAACGGATAGAGAAAGAGCGTGCGAAAAGTGTCATTGAGCTGCAAGCCCAGCCATGAGCTGGTTCAATAGCAGATAAGGCTGGAAGGGCCGAATGGCTTCTTCAAAGAATCAAAGAACGGTTACAGCACAGAAGGAGGTCATTCAGCCTATCGTGTCTGCACTGGCTCTCTGAATGAGCAGCTCACTTCGTGCCTGCTTTCTCTCTGCAACCCTGAACATGGTTTCTTTTCATATAATCACTAATTCCCTCTTGAAAACCTGAGGTGACGCTGCCACCCACAGAATCTCAGGCAGTTCATTGCTGAGTCCAACCTCACGCTGTGTGAATAAATTTATGTTTCTCATATCATTTTGCTTCTTTTACCGATTACCTTAAGTCTGTGTCTCTGGTCCTCGAGCATTTTGCCACTGGGAACAGTTTCTCCCTCTCTACCCTGTCCAGGCCCCTGTCTCAGCCTTGTTTTCTCCAAGGAAAAGAGTCCCAAATTCTAGCTAAGTTTCTCAACCCCAGAATCAATCTCGTAAACCTCTTCTGCACTCTCTCCAATGTCTTATACCCCTCCTCCTATTTCCTGTGGTGCGAAGTGTCAGGCAATGTTCCTCTCCCGGACGACTTCCATGGCGACCTCTAGCGTGTCATCCTATAGACTTCATTTCCTGCCTCTCACTGTCTGATAAATCTTGTAATGGGTTGTTGTGTAACAGCCAGAGCGTTCTGCATGTTGAGTGGAAACATATGAAATGGTGCACATACACTGCTCTCAGGAAATCGCACCAAATCAGCACTGAGTGCTAAAGCAATGGCTTTCAGTTAAGTGCTTTTAGGTGAATTCAACTTAGAGCAATAAACAACCGGAAAAAAATGCTAAATAAGCACTTTCAAACGCAATACTCTTATTCACACTGCACCCATTGAGTGCCATTTTTCACCATTTAGGAAAAATAACCCTCAACAAGTTTTATCTGACTGGGGTACTCGCTGAACAGCTCACAGTACAAGCTGGTCCACATTATCCACAAGGTTTTGCGTGTGTACCGATTAAAATCACTGAAGAGGAAATAGACAGCTGGTCTTTGATTGATTTTTTTAAAAATGAAGACTCTCAGCGCGGTAACCCAGCTGAACAGCCAGCTGCGCTATCAGTGTACCTTCACATGCCGGGTATTACGTTGTCGAATTCCAGGCGGGTTGATGCAATTTTTACCCGCCCTGTTTTAACATAAATTGAAAGTGAACTTTGTCCCTCTCTAGCAGAACATATTTTAATCATTAACATGGTTTATGGCAAGCAACGAGCTAAGAACCAGGATGCAATCCTTATTCCTGCAAGCAAAACCTTTTTTACTGAGGAGATTTATAAAGAAAAGCTGCAATAAACTGGAGCAAATGTTTCCTCATGCAGCCGCATACCAACCTATATTATAGATGCAGATAGATAAAGTACACCGTGCTCTGTCTGAGTGGAGGTGGGTTGTAGCGGTTAGGGGCGCTGGGGGCGGGGGGTGAGGGGTATGTTCTGAGGATGGGGTGGGGTGTGGATTGGTGAGCGACGGAGTGTGGAAGGGTCAGGGTGGGGAGGTTTCAGAAGATCAGAGAGTCACAGAGTTAAAGGCTTCCCTGGCAGGCATTGTGTAGGTGGAATGTGTATAATCAACTGGTGTCCCCTGGGTCAGTGGGGTATGGGTCTGGGGCAGTGTAAAGAATCTGTGTCTGGAGGGCCAAGTCAAAAATAAGGGCAAGTGGCTGAGTGAATGGCAATTTTGAGTGGAGGACTGGGTGAATGGGATGCCCATGTACCACTTTGCCAGTGGGTTATATTTGAGTGGCTGGGCCAGCAGAGTTCATATATGGGGCTCGACAATTGGAATGTGGATGCTGAGGCTGTGTCAGTGTTCTGTGTGTGTGGGTGGGTGTTTGAGTCATTGGTTTATCGTTGTGAACCTGATAAAATGATGCTCGATGCACGTCTGGGTGAGTTGGGTTTGGCTGCCTCCTTAGATCATGTAATTTATCTTTGGTCTTTCATTTGTGAATATGAAGCTCTCTCAATTGGCTGTGGAGTTCAAAGAGTTGTGTATAGGTTTGCTGACTGGATAAATGGTGTGGGGAACTTGTTTAGTTTAGTGCTCCTGTAAGGTTGCATCAATAAGGCATCTTCGTAGCGCAAAGGCAATTATGTGTGGGGTTGAGTCGCTATTGTGTGGATGTGGTGTTTTAGTTGTGGGCTAAGGGGTGAGATGTGGAATTATCAGGTGGCCAGTGGGATGTGAGTGTTGGTTAGTGGAGTATATTTCTAAGGATGATTCAATGCAGTATTGGGTGTCACCAGGGTGATGGGCTGGATCAAAGTGGTGTGTTTGGATAAAATAGATCAGGGACTCAGTGGGTGTGAGGTTAAGCTGAATGTGGGTATAGGGCTGGGACAGTCGATTGTATGGGTGCAGAGCTGGGCCAGTAGGGTGCTGGGATTTGCGAATTTTTCAATAAAGAGTGGAGTTAGATCAGTGGGGTGTGTGTTTGGGCCAGAGGCCCTGGAAGCAGATGTAACAGTATTGCAGTTGAATAAAGGCAACTACAGGGGCATGAGGGAGAAGCTGGCCAGCATTGACTGGGAGACGTGCCTAGCAGGATAGACAGTGGAACAGCAATTTCAGGGGTTTCAGGGATTAATTTGGGAGACACAGCAAAAATTCATTCCTAGGAAAAAGAAGCATACTAAAGGGAGGACGATGCAACCATGGTTGACAAGGGAAGTCAGAGACAGCATAAAAGCTAAAGAGAAAGCATACAATGCGGCGAAGATCAGTGGGAAACCAGGGTGTTGGGAGGCCTGCAAAGTCCAACAGAGGACAACAAAAAAATAAATAGGGTAGGAGAAGATTAAATATGAGGGTAAACTAGCCAGTAATATAAAAGAAGGTTGCAAGAGCTTTTTTTAGATATATAAAGGGTAAGAGAGAGGCAAAAATGGAATTGGGCCACTGGAGAATGAAGCTGGAGAAGTAGTAGTGGGGAACAAAGAAATGGCAGAGGTACTGAATGGGTACTTTGCGTCAGTCTTCACAGAGGAAGACATGAGTTTGATCCCCAAAGTTCAAGAGAGTCAGGGGGCAGAGGTGAGTGTAGTAGACATTAACAAGGAGAAGATGCTAGGAAAACTGAAAGGTCTGAAGGTGGATAAATCACCTGGACCAGATGGATTACACTGCAGAGTTCTGACGGAGACAGCTGAAGAGATATTGGGGGCGTTAGTGGTGATCTTTCAGGAATAACTGGAGTCAGGGAGGGACCCAGAGGACTGGAAAATCGCTAATGTAACCCCACTGTTTAAGATGGGAGTGAGTCAAAAGATGGGCAATTTAAGGCCGATTAGCCTGACCTCGGTCGTTGGTGAGATTTTAGAGTCCATTATTAAGGATGAGATGTGTCTGGGTCAGTGGGGTGTGAGTCTCGGTCAGTGGAGTGTGGGGTTATTTCATTGATTTGTGGGCCTGGATCAATAGGGTGTGGGTCTGGGTCAGAGACGTGTGGGCCTGGGTCAGTGGGGTGTGGGTATGGGTCAGTGGGGTGTGGGTCTCGGTCAATGGGATGTCTGGTTGTGTCAGTGGCCTGAGGGTAGGGGAGGTTGAGTCAGAGGGGTGTGAGACTGTGTAGGTGGGAAGTGGGTGTGAGGCTGTCTCAATGGAATATGGGGCTGGATCAGTGGGGTGTGGACGCGGGGCTTGGTCAGTGGGGTGTGGATGCGGGGCTAGGTCAGTGGTATGTGGGACTGGGTCAGTGGGATGTGGGTAAGAGGAGGGTTAGGTCGGTGCAGCATGAGGCTGCATCAGTTGGGTGCGGGGGGCGGTGCTGGGTCTGTGGGGTATGGACGCGGGACTGGGTCAGTGGTATGTGGGGCTGGGTCAGTGGGATGTCGATAAAGGGTGGGTAAGGACAGTGCGGTGTGAGGCTGCGTCAGTTGGGTGTGGGTTCGGTGCTGGGTAATTGGGGTGTGAGGCTGCGATGGTGGGGAGTGGGTGTGAGGCTGTGTCAATGAAATGTGGGGTTGGGTCAGTGGGGTGTGGGTGCGGGGCTGGGCTTTTGTGTTGTGGGGCTGGGTCAGTGGGGTGTGGGGCTGGGTCCATGGGATGTGGTAGTGGGGGTTGGGTCAGTGAGGTGTGAGGCTAGGCCATTGGGGAGTAGTTAGTGGGGTGTGGGTCTGGGTCAATGTGAAGACGGTTTGGGCTGCGTCTGTGTGGAGAGGCAGAGTTAACCTTTTGGGTCAGATATAGTGTCAGAGCTGCTAAGCATGCCCAGCACGTTCCGTTTAAATTTCAGATTCACATCTTCCATTGTATTTTTTCATTTATTTTGGAAATAGATAGAGATTGGGGTTCTTTCCACTCAAGACAAAGAAAGTCAATTTGACATTTATTTCCCTGATTATATTAACGCTGAAAATTCTGTTGAATTTAAGACAACTTTCGGTGAGTATATATGTCCTGTTCAAATGAGGGAAGAGAACCTGCTGGTTACATGGAGAATTATGAGAACGGCCAGAAAAATGGCTCGAGGATGTTGATAAAATTTTTAGCGCCTAGTTTTCTTGATTGTATTCTGAGCGGTATGACTTTACAGATTTTTCCACAACTGGATGCATAGTGTGAACCATAGGATGGGAAAGGTGTCACAGCTCTCCAACGATTTAGGAATTGATTAACTTGTTCCCAGGAAGCGCCAGAGGAGTGGAGTGGAGAGGCAGGTACAATGAAAGTGTGGAAGAGATTTAATGTGAAGTGGATGCCGCTGGTCCTAAATGTTTCAATTCAGAAATTAGCATTTTGGGAACCTTTCATGAGCTCTATCAGCAGCTCTATTTCATTTGTAAATATACTTACATTTATTTTGTTCTGATTAAAGTGAAGAAATTTCTCAAAGGACAAGTTAGGCTAAATTGTTCGATATTTGCTGTTCTCCTGAAGCCATCAGAAAAATAAAGAGCACTATTTAAGATGGCTAGTGTCAAAATCACACTGGGGGCAGGCACTCAGCAGTGATAACATATGTTATGTGGCTGTTATTTACAAATTCTCAGCAGGCAGAAGTAACGGCAGGACCTGACATTATTATTCATTGCTGTTTGATAAATATGTATTTCAGTTTATGGTCTAAACTGTGACATACCAGAAAGTTTAGTTAAAACGTTATGTCCTCAGAAAACATCATATCATGGGACAAAACAAGAACCTTCTTGCCAACATCTTGAAAGTATGTGGTCCCATCGCCTCTCTCAGTTTGAATGTAACAAATGAGTTGAATTTAAGAACACAAGGAGCAGGAGTCAGCCATTCAGCTCTTCGATAAAAACAAAAAAGCTGCGGATGCTGGAAATCCAAAACAAAAACAGAATTACCTGGAAAAACTCAGCAGGTCTGGCAGCATCGGCGGAGAAGAAAAGAGTTGATGTTTCGAGTCCTCATGACCCTTCAACAGAACTAGTTGAATCCAAGGAATGGGTGAAATATTAGCTGGTTTAAGGTGTGTCTGTGTGTGTGTGTGGGAGGGGGAGGGGGGGGGGGGGGGGGTGGCCGGGGGTGGGGGGGTGGGGGGGTGGGTTTGGGTGGTGGGAGAGAAGTGGAGAGGGGTGGTGTGGTTGTAGGGAAAAACAAGCAGTGATAGAAGCAGATCCTCAAAAGATGTCACAGACAACAGAACAAAAGAACACATAGGTGTTGAAGTTGGTGATATGATCTAAACAAATGTGCTAATTAAGAATGGATGGTAGGGCACTCAAGGTATTGCTCTAGTGGGGGTGGGGGGAGCATAAATGATTTAAAAATATTTAAAAATAATGGAAATAGGTGGGAAAAGAAAAATCTATATAATTTATTGGAAAAAAAAAGGAAGGGGGAAGAAACAGAAAGGGGGTGGGGATGGAGGAGGGAGCTCAAGACCTAAAGTTATTGAATTCAACATTCAGTCCGGAAGGCTGTAAAGTGCCCAGTCGGAAGATGAGGTGTTGTTCCTCCAGTTTGCGTTGGGCTTCACTGGAACAATGCAGCAAGCCAAGGACAGACATGTGGGCAAATGAGCAGGGTAGAGTGTTCAAATGGCAAGCGACAGGGAGGTTAGGGTCTTTCTTGCGGACAGACCTCAGGTGTTCTGCAAAGCAGTCACTCAGTTTACGTTTGGTCTCTCCAATGCAGAGGAGACCACATTGGGAGCAACGAATGAAGTAGACGAAGTTGGGCGAAATGCAAGTAAAATGCTGCTTCACTTGAAAGGAGTGTTTGGGCCCTTGGACGGTGAGGAGAGAGGAAGTGAAGGGGCAGGTGTTACATCTTTTGCGTGGGCATGAGGTGGTGCCTTAGGTGGGGGTTGAGGAGTAGGGGGTGATGGAGGAGTGGACGAGGGTGTCCCGGAGTGAACGAACCCTACGGACTGCCGACAGGGGGGGTAAAGGGAGGATGTGTTTGCTGGTGGCATCATGCTGGAGTTGGCAGAAATGGCGGAGGATGATCCTTTGAATGCGAATGCTGGTAGGGTGATAAGTGAGGACAAGGGGGACCCTATCATGTTTCTGGGAGGGAGGAGAAGGCGTGAGGGTGGATGGGCGTTAGATGGGCCGGACATGGTTGAGGGCCCGGTCAACGACCGTGGGTTGAAAACCTCAGTTAAGGAAGAAGGAGGACATGTCAGAGGAACTGTTTTTGAAGGTAGCATCATCGGAACAGATGCGACAGAGGCAAAGGAACTGAGAGAATGGGATGGAGTCCTTACAGGAAGCAGGGTGTGAGGAGCTGTAGTCAAGGTAGCTGTGGGAGTCGGTAGGCTTGTAATGGATATTGGTGGACAGTCTATCACCAGAGATTGAGACAGCGAGGTCAAGGAAGGGAAGGGCAGTGTCAGAGATGGACCACGTGAAAATGATGGAGGGGTGGAGATTGGAAGCAAAATTAATAAATTTTTCCAAGTCCCGACGAAAGCATGAAGCAGCGCTGAAGTAATCATCGATGTACCGGAGAAAGAGATGTGGAAGGGGGCCGGAGTAGGACTGCATCAAGGAATGTTCCACATACCCCATAAAGAGACAGGCATAGCTGGGGCCCATGCGGGTACCCATAGTCACACCTTTTATTTGGAGGAAGTGAGAGGAGTTGAAGGAGAAATTGTTCAATTTGGGAACAAGTTCAGCCTGATGGAGGAAAGTAGTGGTGGATGGGGATTGTTTGGGCCTCTGTTCGAGGAAGAAGCTAAGGGCCCTCAGACCATTCTGGTGGGGGATGGACGTCCATGGTGAAGAGGAAGCGGTTGGGGCCAGGGAACTGGAAATTGTTGATGTGACGTAAGGTGCCAGAGGAATCAAGGATGTAGGTGGGATGGGACTGGACAAGGGGAGAGAGAAGGGAGTGAAGATAACAAGAAATGAGTTTTGTGGGGCAGGAGCAAGCTGACATGATCGGTCTACCGGGACAGTTCTGTTTGTGGATTTTGGGTAGGTGGTAGAAGCGGGCCGTCCGAGGTTGGGCAACTATCAGGTTGGAAGCTGTGCAAGGAAGATCCCCAGAGGAGATGAGGTCAGTGACAGTCCTGTAAACAATTGCTTGATTTTCAGTGGTGGGGCCATGGTGCAGGGAGAGGTAGGAGGAAGTGTCTGCGAGTTGACACTCAGCCTCCGCGAGGTAGAGGTCAGTGTGCCAGACAACAACAGCACCACCCTCGTCAGAGGGTTTGATGACAATGTCAGTGTTGGACCTGAGAGAATGGAGTGCAGTAAGTTCAGAGAGAGAGAGATTAGAATGGGTGAGAGGAGCAGAGAAATTGAGACGACTAATGTCGCGCCAACAGTTCTCAATGAAAAGATCAAGAGAAGGTAAGAATCCAGAGGGAGGGGTCCAGGTGGAGGGAGAATATTGGAGGTAGGTGAAAGCATCCGTTGAACGGGGAGAGGACTGCTGCCCAAAGAAGTGAGCCCAGAGTTGAAGACGGCGAAAGAAGAGTTCAGCATCATGCCGAGCCCAAAATTCATTGAGGTGAGGTCGTAAGCGGATGAAACTAAGTCCTTTGCTGAGCATTGAACATTCAGCATCGGAGAGGGGAACGTCAGGGGTTATAGTGAATACATGGCTGTTGCTGGGATTGGAAGATGGGGTGGGAATGGAGGGATAGGCAGGGGTAGAGGGTCCCAGATGGATGTTGGTGTCGATGAGTTGTTGGAGCTTGCATTCTTTAGCACTTGAGAGAAAGAGAAAAAGTTTCTTGTTGATGCATCGGATGAGACGAAGAATAAAATGAAACTGGGGGCATGCGCAGCTTTGAAAAAGGGTACAGGGATGCTGCTGGAGGGAGGGCTCGAGTGTATTCATATGGCAGCGCATGGCACTGAGTGTGGATCTCAGAATGTGATGGGAACAGCAATCCGAGAAACGTTTTATGTCCCGGAGATACCTGTAATCCTGGGTGGGTTCGAAACGTGAAGGGTGGAATTTCAGTTAAAATCCACGTTGGGTAAGTCAGAGATGGAGACAGTCACTGAGAAAGGAGATATGGCTGTATAAGTGGTGTTTTAGTAAACACCTTGTCAAACACCAGGAGAGAAATGGAAAGCAATGAAGGTGAGCAAGGCAAAAGAGAGATACAGAAGTCTTGTCGCAGAGACGAACAGAACGTCTTCACAGAAGACATTTCTTGAAGAGCAGTGGAAGTCAATTAAAAACAGAGATAAAAACAAAAAAAAACTGCAGATGCTGGAAATCCAAAACAAAAACAGAATTACCTAGAAAACTCAGCAGGTCTGGCAGCATCAATGGAGAAGAAAAGAGTTGACGTTTCGAGTCCTCATCACCCTTCAACAGAACTAGTTGAATCCAAGGAAGGGGTGAAATATAAGCTGGATTACAGTGTGTGTGTGTGTGGCGGGGGGTGGTGGTGTGGGGGGGTGGTTGGGTGGAGGGAGAGAGGTGGAGGGGGTGGTGTGGTTGTAGGGACAAACAAGCAGTGATAGAAGCAAGTCATCAAAAGATGTCACAGACAACAGAACAAAAGAACACATAGGTGTTGAAGTTGGTGATATGATCTAAACGAATGTGCTAATTAAGAATGGATGGTAGGGCACTCAAGGTGTGGCTCTAGTGGGGGTGGGGGGAGCATAAAAGATTTAAGAATATTTAAAAATAATGGAAATAGGTGGGGAAAGAAAAATCTATATAATTTATTGGAAAAAAAAAACAAAAGGAAAGGGGAAGAAACAGAAAGGGGGTGGGGATGGAGGAGAGAGTTCAAGACCTAAAGTTGTTGAATTCAATATTCATCCCTATGCAATGCTGACAGAGGGGGTGAAGGGAAGATATGTTTGGTGGTGGCATCATGCTGGAGTTGGCGGAAATGCTGGAGGATGATCCTTTGAATGTGGAGGCTGGTGGGGTGATAAGTGAGGACAAGGACGACCCTATCATGTTTCTGGGAAGGAGGAGAAGGCGTGAAGGCGGATGCTTGGGAGATGAGCCGGACATGGTTGAGGGCCGTGTCAACGACCGTGGGTGGAAAACCTTGGTTAAGGAAGAAGGAGGAAATGTCAGAGGAATTGTTTTTGAAGGTAGCATCATCAGAACAGATGCGACAGAGGCGAAGGAACTGAGAGAATGGGATGGAGTCCTTACAGGAAGCGGGGTGTGAGGAGCTATAGTCGAGGTAGCTGTGGGAGTCGGTAGGCTTGTAATGGATATTGTTGGATAGTCTTTCACCAGAGATTGAGACAGCGAGGTCAAGGAAGGGAAGGGAAGTGTCAGAGATGGACCACGTGAAAATGATGGAGGGGTGGAGATTGGAAGCAAAATTAATAAATTTTTCCAAGTCCCGACGAGAGCATGAAGCAGCATCGAAGTAATCATTGATTTACCGGAGAATGAGTTGTGGAAGGGGGCCGGAGTAGGACTGGACCAAGGAATATTCCATATACCCCCTAAAGAGACAGGCATAGCTGGGGCCCATGCGGGTACCCATAGCCACACCTTTTATTTGGAGGAAGTGAGAGGAGTTGAAAGAGAAATTGTTCAGTGTGAGAACAAGTTCAGCCTGACGGAGGAGAGTAGTCGTGGATGGGGATTGTTCGGACCTCTGTTCGAGGAAGAAGCTAAGGGCCCTCAGACCATTCTGGTGGGGGATGGAGGTGTAGAGTGATTGGACGTCCATGGTGAAGAGGAAGCGGTTGGGGCCAGGGAACTGGAAATTGTTGATGTGACGTAAGGTGTCAGAGGAATCACAGATGTAGGTGGGAAGGGACTGGACAAGGGGAGAGGGAAGGTAGTGAAGATAACAAGAAATGAGTCCTGTGGGGCAGGAGCAAGCTGACATGATTCCTCTACCGGTACAGTTGTGTTTGTGGATTTTGGGTAGGAGGTAGAAGCGGGCCGTCCGAGGTTGTGCGACTGTGTCCAGCCCATCTCCCACGCATCCACCCTCACGCCTTCTCCTCCCTCCCAGAAACATGATAGCGTCCTCCTTGTCCTCACTTTTCACCCGACCAGCCTCCGCATTCAAAGGATCATCCTCCGCCATTTCCGCCAACTCCAGCATGATGCCACCACCAAACATATCGTCCCATCACCCACCCCCCTCTCGGCATTCCATAGTGATTGTTCCCTCGGGGAAACCCTGGTCCACTCCTCCATCACCCCCTACTCCTCAACCCCCTCCTATGGCACCACCCCATGCCCACGCAAAAGATGCAACACCTGCCCCTTCACTTCCTCTCTCCTCACCGTCCAAGGGCCCAAACACTCCTTTCAAGTGAAGCAGCATTTCACTTGCATTTCCCCCAACTTAGTCTACTGCATTCGTTGCTCCCAATGTGGTCTCCTCTACATTGGAGAGACCAAACGTAAACTGGGCGATCGCTTTGCAGAACACCTGTGGTCTGTCTGCAAGAATGACCCAAACCTCCCTGTCGCTTGCCATTTTAACACTCCACCCTGCTCTCTTGCCCACATGTCTGTCCTTGGCTTGTTGCATTGATCCAGTGAAGCCCAACGCAAACTGGAGGAACAGCACCTCATCTTCCAACTGGGCAATTTACAGCCTTCCAGACTGAATATTGAATTCAACAACTTTAGGTCTTGAACTCACTCCTCCATCCCCACCCCCTTTCTGTCTCTTCCCCCTTCCATTTGTTTTTTCCCAATAAATTATATAGATTTTTCTTTTCCCACCTATTTCCATTATTTTAATATATTTTTAAATCTTTTATGCTCCCCCCACCCCCATTAGAGCTATATCTTGAGTGCCCTACCATCGATTCTTACTTAGCACATTTGTTTAGATAATATCACCAACTTCAACACCTATGTGCTCTATTGTTCTGCTGTCTGTGACATCTTTTGATGATCTGCTTCTATCACTGCTTGTTTGTCCCTACAACCAGACCACCCCTCTCCACTTCTCTCTCCCCACCGAACACCACCACCCCCCACCACCCCCCGCCACCCCCCCCCCACCCCCCCCCCCCCCCCCCCCCCCCCCACACACACACACACACCTTAAACCAGCTTATATTTCACCCCTTCCTTGGATTCACCTAGTTCTGTTGAAGGGTCATGAGGACTCGAAACTTCAACTCTTTTCTTCTCCGCCGTTGCTGCCAGACCTGCGGAGTTTTTTCAGCTCTTCGAGCCTGCTCTGCATTCAATGCAATCATGGCTGATCTTCGCCTTCAACGTTTTTTGCTGCATTATCCCCGTATCCCCTGATGTTTTGGCATGCAGAGATCTATCCATCTGAGTCTTGTACCCAATGGCTGACCGTCCACAGCCCTCTGGGTCATGGAATTCCAGATATATACCACCCACTGAGTGAAAAATCTCCTCCTCACCTCAGTCCTAAATCCCCTTATACTGATACTTTGTCTCCTGTTTCTAGTACCGCTGCCCCCCTGTCCCCACTCACAAGAATCACAAGCCTACATCAGCCCTGTCGAGCCCTTAAAGAATTTTGCAAATTTGAACGAGATCACGCATTATTGTTCAAACCTCCAGGGAATGAAGGCACAGACTGCTTAATCTTCCTTCATTGGACAATCCCTCCAACCAAGGACTTAGCTAGATAGCTAAACGGGTCTATCAGCTACGCATTTGCTGGTGAATTCACTCTAGAATCATAACATTATAGAACGAGATAACAAGAAGGCAGGCAGGTATCTCATCTTACTTCCAATGTCTCTTTAGTAGACACTTATAATTAGATCCGTCGTCCGCTGTGACCCCAAGGCCAGGGAAAACTAATCCCTTCAAATATTTATCCTTTTCTCTTTTGGACGTTACTGTGATCAAGATAACAGCATCTCACTATTTAAAACATGTTTCTGCTTGCTGCCTGTTTGCTGCATTAACCATTTTCAGTCTGTGTTGTCCGGCTACCAATCCATCTGACATTCCAATTATTTTCATGTTTATATTATCAGAATCGTTCGTGGATTTGACACTTTTTTCAGATCGCATCCTCACGTTTCTGCTCTAAGGAAAACAGCCACAGGTCTCCAGCTCCTCCACAAAACAGGTGTCACGCATTCCCAGCAGCATTCTATTAAATTATTTGCCCAGCCTCTTCAAGATCCTGGTATCCTTTCTGAAATGTCCTCACCCAACTGAGTCCAAAATAATGGCTGATGAAGCTTTTGGAAAGCTTTGTTCTTTGCATAACTTAATCATCCAAAACAAAGCGAGGATGTTGTCTGTTTGCTGAACTTTGAAAGTTCAGCTTCAAAGATCAGTACATCAATGAGACCAGGTCTCTCTACTCCAGCACCTTCGCACCATTGACTTTAACTCCTCTTCTTCCCCACAACTTGCATCATTTCAGACTTTGCTCTGATAAATTTTATCTGCCATGTTTCTGCCCATTTCACCTCTCTGTTTATATCCTACTGAAGTTTATTGTTATCCGCCTTATTGCTTACTCCATTTCGGAATTCTGCCTTATCTGCAACCTTTTAAGTTATGCCCTAGAGACCCTCGCCTGGTAATCAATACCTATTTAAGAAGTCAAAGACTCTATTATCGGTACCTGGAAAAAAAAAACACTCTATATTTACCACCAACATAAAAAGGCTTGTCATCACCGCTCTGTATCTTCTGTCCATTAACCATTTTTGTTTTCATCACTGCCTTAATCCCATGGCTTTAATTATGCAATTCGTTTCATTACATGGCACTGTAACAAAGCCTTTTTAAAACTACACAAGGACACTATATGCCAATCCAACACCATCCACATATCCCAAGATTTCTTCAGGGGCAGGACTAATGGAATTTACTGACCGAGGGGCAGTAGTGACGGACTGTGGAACTATTAGAGCGTCGTTACTGAGTAAGTTCAATCCTTTCAGACAGCCAGTGTAGAGGGGGCGTTGTTATGACGTAGAGATACAACTGTACGACCAGAGGTGCAGGACAGAAGGATTGCTGCACTGTTGGAAAGGGGCTCTATCAAAGAGCTGTTGACATGGTCAGAGTTGTGGCAGTGGCGGGCAGTAAGCATGCTATCCTGGAGCGAAAACAACAATATCGGAAAGGCAGTATTGAAGGAGAGCAGACCTGTTGGTTGGCAGGACTGAAACACTTCCTCACAATCAGAAGGGCAGCACTGAGGGAATGCTTCACTGTGTAGATGTGTGCTGAGGCCGTACTGCAGTCTTTGACGGTGGAAAATGAGTTGAGCTGCACTGCCGTTAGTTCGTTACAGAGGTGCCTGGCGCAGCCGTGGGGACGCACTGAGTACCGCAGTATAACACAGGCGAAATTACAGAAATGCTTAATTAGCTTTAAAACAGTTTTGGGATGCACAAAAGCCGCATCCACGCTTTATGAATGCAATTATTCCTATATTACAGCTCTCATATTTGACATTAAATTATATGATTCTTGACTTTATTAAACTATTGTCACTTTGTCCCATTTATTAGGTAGGACCTGGACTCTATTTGCAAATACCCTGAGATTCCTGCTGTTTCTCTGAGAAATGTTTGAAGGAAAGGCCTGAGATGCAGAACAGGAAATAGAGAATGTTGGAAATGTACACTTATTGACACCAGTCACAAGAGGGAGAAACATATTGTTACTCGGATTTTTACAAATGAAGGATCGAATCTCTGTGATAAGGAACTGAGATATTGAACAAACCAGAAATTCAAAGAGCAGAGAAAGTGAGGGTGTGAGAGAGTGTCTAACCAAATACAAAGGCTCACTACAGCAGACACAAAGATCAGGTGGGACCTGTCGGCGCGGGTGGTCGGTTGAATCCCGATGAATGAGCAGCTCCTGATTGCAGACCGGAACATCACTTTTCAATTCATTAGTGTCGGCGCACAATTTACTCAAATTGCTGAATAGCCGTTTTTCAAGAGAAAAAAATACTGATTGTACATCTGAATATCAAGTATATCTGGTAATCCGGTTTGGTAATTGTCTTCAAAATACCTGTGGAAGAACAACAAGAATGTTGGATCAGCCTGTTTGCTGGCCACTACACCGGAAATATATCCTGAGCGGTCTCTTAGCGACTTTTCTTTGTGGTGCTTTTCATTGGCGAGGAAATTCATTCACAAATTACTGGAAACCAGTGGAACAAAAATCAGGTTACGATGTGCGATATGCATCCTTGAATCTGGCAGAAAAGAACTCGAGTTGTTGGAAGATAATTAGTGGTGACCCTGAAGCTATTGAAGAGGCTGTTTTAAACTCCATCACTATCGCAAACAAGCATAAAGCCGTAAATGAAACGGATTATTTAGCAATGACGCAAGACTGTGACAATTTTGTTAAAATCCGCAAATACATCAGTTTCCCGTTAAGTACAGAGGAACGCAATTTTCCCCTGGCCTATTCCATGGTGATCCATAGCAACATTGAGATGTTCGAGAGGCTCCTAAGAAGCATTTATGCTCCACAGAACGTGTTTTGTGTCCACGTGGACAGGAAGTCTCCAAATCAATTTCACTCGGCTGTCCAGGCCATCGCTTCCTGTTTCAGTAATGTCTTCATTGCAGGAAAGTTAGAATCGGTGACATACGCCTCATGGTCCAGAGTTCAGGCTGATCTGAACTGTATGGAAGAGCTGCTGCACAGCCCTGTCCAGTGGAAATACCTCATAAATGTTTGCGGACAAGACTTTCCAACGAAAACCAATTGGGAGATAGTCAACAGTCTTATGGCCAGGAACGGCTCAAATATTATGGACTCAGTAGCCCCGCCAAACTACAAAAAGGTAAATGGATCAGTTCATGTCATACATCCATCCAGTGTCCTAGTTTTCCTTCTAACTACCCAACCCACCTTCAATCTCCCTCTCCCTCTCCCTCTCTCTCTCTCTCATTCTCGGTTACAATGGCAGTGTTTGATTGGAGACTAACAGTTTTCTCCAAAATATCGTTGCTTTTTTGAGCACAGACATTTGTTCAAATCTGGAAAGGACCACCCTGGAACCTGTGGAAGCAGTTTAATATAAGGAACAAGAGTGCAAGACTTGTTTGACATATTGGATGTTTGAAACGTGCTAATCGGCGGGTTGCAATGACACAAGAACATAATTAAAGGGGGCAGTAGAACACCATGTAGCCCATCGATTTTCTTTAACAATTGAATATGATCATAGCTAATCTTAGAATTAAAATCCATTCTCTCTCCCGCTGTCCATCTCCCGTAATTCCCGGAGAATCCAGAAATATGTCTATCATTGCCTTAAATATATTCAACGATGATTCATCCACAGACCTCAGGAGTAAAGAATTCCAAAGATTCACAAGATTTTGAGTGAAGATATTTCTCCTCATCACAGTCCAATATGATTGGGTCCTTATACTGGGACAGTACCCCTTGTTTTGGCGCCATATTAAAAGCTTTTTCGAAATCCAGGTGTATTACACCCACTGGTTCTCCTTTACCTACCCGACTCGGTGCATGTTCAAAAAACCCATCTCAATTTGTCAACAACGATTTCCCTTTAGTATAATCAGGGTGACTTTTTCTAATCATACTCTGCTTTTTCGAGAGAATTGTTAAGACTTCCTTCATAATGGGTCCCAGCATTTTCGCATTTACCAACGTAGTCTAGGCAGCCTGTAGCTCAGTATTTTCTCTCTTTGTCAGGTGCAGCACACGGTTTCTGAAACTATCTGCTGCATGTGCTCTTGCTTTACTCTCACTGCATTGGCCTGATTTGAACATGGAAACAGACCACATCATTGCTCACAAATGGTACCCGCTGGTTTGGACATAAGAAAGCAAAAGTGATGTGCTTTTAGCTATTTTCAGGCCACTGAAGGCCTGGCAAGTTGATAGTTACTGCTTTTCTTCTTTTTAAAAGAATAAACGCTTGCCTTCCAATTGCCGTCTAATTTCCTTTGTTTATTTCACATTCCTGAGCTTCCCTGGTGACACCTCCATTCATTCCTCTCCAATAGGCCATTACCAACATTGCCCTGTGCCACCGCCTTATTGTTTCTCCTATACTTCAACATTTCAATCACTCGCTATCAACATGACCTATGCATATTTCATATACAGGAAAAAGTAGATGAAATATAAAGTAATTGAGACAATGAATGTTTATAGTTGCTGCTGTTATTTCCGATGTGGTTGGAAAATAAAGAGTAAATTGGAAAATAAGAAAAGTTTCTCTTTGTGTTGATTTTCAGAGAAGATGGGAATTTCATTATGAAATCCGTAACGGTGTTGTCAGAACTCAGCAAAAGAAGACTCCCCCACCCATAAGCAGTCCCATGTATGTGGGGGGTGCCTACATTCTTGTCACCAGAGAATTTGTGAGGACTTTGTTTGTGAACCCGGAAATCCAAGCGTTTTTCAAGTGGTCCGAGGACACCTACAGCCCCGACGAACACATCTGGGCAACCTTACAGAGGATGCCTGAGATACCCGGCTCCATAACGTACACTCCAGGACACCAGAAGAGTGACCCAGTTCTTACCCGAGCAGTGAAGTGGTCTTTTGAGGCTGGTGATGTAGCGAAGGGAGCCACGTATCCGCCTTGCACAGGAAGGTACCGCCATCTAATCTGTGTTTATGGGTCTGGAGATCTACCCTGGATCGTCCAACAGGAACGTCTGTTCGCGAACAAGTTTGATCTGCAAGTGGACAACACAGCTGTGCAATGCATGGAGGAATATGTCCGATACAAAGTGATTAATGAAACACGATCTTAAGAATGAATGGGTGTAAATGAACTTAACGAAGAAGGCAGGATTGTAACATAGAATAAATCGCAATTTCGGACTGAGGGAATCTGCTGAATAATAATGCAGGATGATGTCAGATATGAACTGAAAAAAGTAACAAGACATATTATTAAGTAAACCTGGGTCAAAATCTTGGAACTCCATTGTTATTAGCGCGGTGGTTATATATATATACCATGTGGTCTGCAGCGGATCATGAAGGCAGCTCACCATCACCTCCTCAAGTTCGGCAATAAATGCTGACCTAGCCAGCGATGCCCACACTCAGTGAAACAATGAAACAATAATGAAAGCTGGAGATTTCTCATCATTAGGGCTGTAGCAGTGGAAATATCATTCATTCAAACTGGAGAATTCCCAGGAACTGAATCCTTCAATTGAATTATAGTATTCACAGCCACCGTACCAGAAATTCTTATGTTGTACATCAAAGAAATCCAAAGCTATTGTGGCATATATATCAGAGAGGTTGTTCTGTCCGCATGTCTGGAACTGAATATACCTTAATATACGAAATCATTCGACTATTTTTATAAAAGCCCTAGGTATAAAAATAATCTTCTTCGTAGATATTCTCAGTGATAATAGAATGGTACATATTTTATCATTGGGCTCACATACCATTCACGCTCTCTTTATATTTAAATATATTTGATGCACTGTTTCCAAAGCTTGTCATTTTTTAAATTGCTTTTTGAATTACGGATTTTCTATAATAAATGCGTAAACTCATTTTGATATGGGAATGATCTGTAATTATCTCACTATATAACATGAATTTTCGGCTTTGGGATCTTTATTCTATCGACAAGTAACGACTAAATCATTTATTTCATCTCTTCCTCTCTTCCGAGGGGAGTCGACTTTCAGAACAATGCTGACGACATCTTGCTCCCACACCTACACGTAACAACAATTTATATAGTCTGTTGTAATTTAATTCCGCAGCAGTCAGAAATGTTTTCATTACGATTATGATCATTTGTGTCGAGAGTGAATTGTGTTGTATGGAAATAAATACAAAATTATTCTGCAGGTGCATGAATATAACACGTGACGCGTGAAAATGAGGATCATACATATTTGTGGTGAATGGATCGAGCACCGGAAGATAATCACGTGCTGCACTCTGGGTTTTCGGCGCACAACTTCATACATTCAAAAGCCAGTGATCTTTACCGCCCAGAAACAAGGCATTATTTCCGTTGTTTAGCCTGCTGTCTTAAAAAAAAATGTTAGATTGTTAGCACCGTCCCATCGCTTTATTTTTCATGGTTCAGTTTAGTTTTAGTTATTTCTTTGATTAATTATTTTGTGACTCCTGCCTCCAACATTGCTTCCAGCAAGGCATTCCTTCTAATATGTGTTGCTTGTTTCTTTGGATATAAACGTCGTGCGCCAGGCCGGAATTTACTATAAATTGCAGATTGCCCTTGAGAAGGTGGTGCTAATCTATCTCCCTAACACATGCAGTCCATACAGTTTACAGCCATCCACAGTGCGGTTAGAGAGAGAGTTAGGAGATGTTTGGCCGAACGAAAATGAAGATGTGAAATTTCCAGTCAGAATGTTCCGTGGCTTGAAGGGTGTCCTCCAGGTGCTGGTTTATTACGTGTCTTGCATATTTGCTTTTTCTTAGTGTCATGGGTGGCGGTTTGGAATATTCAACCGAAGGTGAGACGCTGCAGAGCATTTGCAAATAGAATTCATTTCTTCCATTGTGCGTGATGGTTCAGGCGCGCGATGTGGTGCCTCTCAACTGGCCTGCTTTGTCTTGGCAGGGATCGAGTTTCTTGGGTGTTTCTTCGAGATTTAAACTTTCTGGAAAGAGAAGTGAATCCCATCAGATGCCTGGTGTGTATTTTGTAGGCAGGCTTTGGGGATTCAGGAGGTGAATTAAATGCCGCAGGTTTCCCAAACTCTGACTTTCTCCTGCGGCCGCAGTATTTATATGATTCGTTCAGTTCAGTTCCTGGTCAATGGCAACTCCAGGATGTTCTTGATGAGGGTTACAACAGTTTTAGCTCCGTTAAAAAGCGCAGGTGCTTCAATGCTTTCTTGTTAAATGGCAATTTTCTGCTACTTGTGCATCTTCTCAGTTACCAGGAGGGCCGGGGGATGGCGGAGGGTCAGATGTGGGTCCAAGCGTCGGAGATTCGGAGGGTCAGTAGCGAGTCAGAGTGTCGGCCAGGAGGTAGTCGGGAATGCCAGTTGGGGATTCGGGGCTCAGCTGTGTAGTTACCAAGAGTTATCTGGATCTCTCTGAAGTCTCCGAAATTAACTCAGGTTTGGAGACGTTTTCATAGAGCCCCGGATGGAGGGGGGTTTCCCATGAGTAGTTGAAACTTCCTGGGCCATCCCCATCCTTGTGCTGGGACTTCTGAGGGGTCTTTCAGTGCTTCTCCTTGGGGTACCTCTGAGAAATGTCCATCTGGAGACCAGAATATTTGGGCCAATGTTAACATTCTGTCTCTTGGGGAGTGTTGAACATGAAATGCAATTTAGTTTGGTCCCTGGTGTCCCTTCAGGACCTCCTGTGAAAAAAAAATAAGTTGAAAATTAACTTGAATTAATATTGCGTTCTCCAGTTCCTCTCCGAATTAACGCTGGGTCTCATTGTAAGTAGGTGTTGGTACAGGAACTGAGCAGCTGCAAAATGACTGATGAAGATGGCTGTGATGCAACACCACATTTCTGCACTTTACTGGTAAATGGTACAAACAATCGAGGGCATCCATAGGAATTAAAGAAAAAAAACTGCCGTATATATTGAAGAGCAAAATGATGAATTTTGTTCCGTTCTCTACACCTGGATCCTTCCGGTTCATTTCATTGCTGCGTCCACTGCGTATTCACTGTTTCACATTGCGATATTTTGTTTCCAAGCTCTTACAAGGAATTGGCATAAACTTATCAACAGTGAAGAAGACTGTGAGATACACATACACATTAGGGCTTGCATAAAGGAGGGAGTGAATAAGTCTACATACAGGAGTATTGAGACGAATTAATACTGGAACTACATCACACCAATATGGAATCCGTGATAACGATAGGGAGATCGGATAAATTATCTATTTGGAGAGACCACACTTCCATTGGAATGACCATATTCACGATCAAATTTACTGGAATGGAGAGAAAAGAAGTAAAATAAATTAGTGAGTAGGCTTGTGACTAAAGCAACAGCTTAACGGGATTGGGAGTGAGGTCTTTGTTACTGCAGAGGAAGTGCACACTGATTCATTGGCCAGGGTTCCAATTTCCTATACAGAAACATTTGTCACACAATTTAAAAAATGAATTGGGAATTTGTTTGCAAACTAGTTGAAGTCAGCTAATGATCCGCTGGATGTGCCCCAAGTGAGGCCGCAGTGCGGGTGCGGAAGAGAGCAGGCATTTTATGGAGTTAAATAAAACAATGCATTAAACTGGGAGTTGGCTCTACACTGAAGGCTTGAATGTTTGAAGGCATGGAGAGATGCTGACAATTTGTTGCTCTGTGTTCACGGAGCCTATAAGAGTTCAAGAAAAAAAAAATACACAGAACTGCAGTGATGACGCTGAAGCTTCGGATCAGGTTGGAAAAGGAAGTTTGACTTCGAGATCTTGAGTGAAATTTTAAGGAATAAAAGTAAGAAGGCTTTACAGGATTTGCGAAGAAACGCACGCAGGTGACCTGGGAAGGTGGAGAGACTGCAGCAGCCTATAATAAGGCAGATGATAGATTTCAATGCTAGCAGATGCTGAGATACACAGTGAGAGACTATAACAGAGTGTTAGAGGAAATAACAATTACAGATCTCAGCAAGACAACAATTCCACGTTCTGTTTACTGGTGTGAACTGGTTGGATGTCCCATGTGCCCAGTAGAATCATTTGGTTCATTCAATCAAAGCTAAATTAAAATATATGGATAAAATAAACGTTTACGAATTAAGCAGATATTTATCTTTAAAACAGTGCAGAAACATCATAATTCAATATCAAGGCATGCCCTATACGTTCTCAATTTATTTGAATTATATTATTTTTTTCTGCTCACAAATCAGTAAACTCAACATTCACCAGAATAAATTGATGACCTGATAATGATAAACACATTCTGGAAGTACAATACATCGCATAAAATTTGTCAAATTGTCATAGCAATTCAAACCAATCTGCTTATCATAATTTTCCAGAAGTTTCAACAGTTCATTCTGATGAACGATTATCAAAGCTGCCTCTCACTATCTTCTCACTTTCCTTCTCGCCATCCCTCTATTTTGCTTCAGTTTCTTTCTAAATTGCTCCTCTTCCTATATATCCGAACTACCATTCTCAACTGTCACTTTCACATCTGTTTCAATACTCATAGTCTGTTCACTAACCCCGTGTTCGGTGATTCCCATTCTCAGCATCAACTGGTGAAACTTCGGTTAATCGTTAATTGTATCAAAATCGAGTCTCCATATGGTCGGCTCCACTATTCACTTCATCTGCAATGCATGAAATAAACTAATGCTTTCTAAAGAGATCTCACAATAATTGAAAATCCATTTCATACAATAACAAAGTTTAGGTGTGGAATTGTTCGAAAAATGAAACACCAGTACAATTGATGTTATATTGAATCTGTAGATAAACAGAACGGCTCACGATTTTAACAACTGCACTGCAAAGTGACCCAACATAACATCAAAACATTCATTTTGTAATGTAGCCCAGTAAGAATGTATTCATTGACAGAGAAGCAGTAAATGAGATGTGAAAGTATCGGTGGGCAGACCTCTGAAGCGAGCCACGCACAAAATGAAACGCACTTCCTAAAAGTGATAACAAATAAATGTATTGAAATCCGAGTTAAAATGCACTTTGAATTGTGAAGAGTGGACGTTGCACTACCTGCTGTCACGTTGAGACCATGAACTGTATCAGTTTCAAACAATGAAAATAAATTTAGTAAAATACTCTGGGTGAGTTTTGTTGCACAACATGAAGCTAATAACGGCTTCTGATTGTCTGAGAGCTGTTCTTAACCCAGACACTTGACTCCAATTTTACAGTACAGAAAATATTCCAGTGACTGCGCTACGTTTGGATGAAGAAACATATTACAGATATAATGCCTAGGCCAAATGTCTTTCACTATTCAACAGAATAATAGGCAGCTGCGTAAAAACATGCATGGAGATATAATATTGAGTGAAACAACAGAGTTATCACCAATTTATCACACAGGTAACACCGATTTACGTTATTAATAACCGAGATAACAGCGTACCAAGAACACATATTGCTGCAAGGATCGGATAGTAAATGTAATTTATCCGATTGATTACTGGAAAACCTGGTTCTTTGAGAAGCAGCTAATTCTGCTGATATCTCATCTGCAGTTCCGACAGACACTCCGATATGATCCAAAGCAAAGGGTCCTGATTGACACAGGCGATGCATCTCCACGGAATCGCTTACATCCATGAACATTGCTAATATTTAAACTCAATTGAGCAAGCATATTGCATCTTCAGTTTTCACTTTGATGTAAATGGTGTGCCGAAAAAAAAATCTCAGCGTCCAGAACATAATCTTCATCAGACCTCCCTGGTGGATTAATCAGAAAACTGGACTCAAATAGGACTGATTCGAATAAAAATGAACGGCTTAATATACTTTTAGCAAACAAAGGTCTTGAGAACATTCCCTCCTACGGATTGTGTCAATGTTAAAGATTTTCTGCAGTTTGTACTTAACCCAGGGACATGGCCGACCCGGTTACTTCTGCCCCTAAAATTTCCACATACCTCTGTTTAACACACTGAAATATTAAAGACAACATTTGGAATTGCAGCCTTGAAATCATTGTGGGCAATACAAAGAAAGTTTCCAACTTATATTCAAGTCTTCATTATTTTATTGTAAATATTTTTATATTTACTTCATATAGGTTAATGACCCGAGTTATATTAAAACACATCGAACTCCTGATTAATTTCATACAACTCACTCTGACCAGGCCACCCACTCTCAACCTTTGAATGCTTTGATTGTTTATTAACTCCACCAAATGATCATCTATTTACCTTTGATAAAGCTATGCCCAAGTATAAATAATCTTTAACTATGCGTATTTCAACAAACACAAAATAATCGCTTTATTGGAAAAAAACTATTTTTTTGAGAAGAAGTTGCAAAACTGGTTAACAAACAATTTCTACTTTGGAAGTTTAATGATTTTCCCCCGCCAACTTTAAAAAAAAAATCAGATATCCCAAAACCAATGCACCCACACACAAACACAACACACAATACAAACAGGATCTCGGTAAGGGCTTGCATATGGGAGAGCGTTCTTTTAAAGGATAAAGTTTGATAAGTTCTCGACACTGTTGATCTAACAAAATTCTAGTCACAATAAATGTGAAAATTCTTTCAGACGGATCTTTGGTGAAACATGAATGAAATCATTACTCAATAATGTTTAGTTATTAATATTCTACACAGTTTAAATGGACTGAACCATTCAGTTATGTGTGGGAGACAGGCTTACAAGAATGGGTTGTTCCTTTTAGCAAGTAAAAACGTCGTAATTTCGCAATGTAACTTAATGAAAAAAACGTCATTGAGTGCATTTGGACAAATAAGGATACTGAGTCGGATAATTAAAGCATTAGTGCAAGTGAACAGATATTAGTTTTAATGACGATTTTAAAGGAGTAGAGATAGGTTTTTGGAGAGGATTCCACAGCGTAGATCTCAGAGACCTGAAGGCAAGTCCAACAATAATGTAGTGAAGAATTAGTGGATGAACATGACGCCAGAATATGAGGAATAGAGAATTCTCAGAAGATTGCAGAGAAGGAAGAGATCATAGACTATCGCAGAGACAAGGCCATGGGTGGATTTGAATGCAGGAATGAAAACCCTAAAATAGAAACGTGTTTAGACTCCTACAGGAAGGTTTTAATTAAGTGGTTTATCTGCACTTTCCTGACATTCATTGGATTTTGAAACTAATATGATTAATATAGTTTGGCGAGTTGTGCCAAGGGGTTTTACCATAAGAAGGGAGTGAAGCAGCACACTACTTCCAAGATTTGAAGGGTCAGCAAGCACCGCCCACAGATGAGAGGATATGAGGAATTTAGAACTGACAGCAGAAGCAATCCCCTTTGCCTGGAGAACGAGAGTTGGGTTACATATGTGGGTAATCACGTTGGGTGGGCATTCGGGTTTGGCAGATGTGTAATCCAGTCACATAGGCAGTTAGTCCAGTAGTGCGGTGAGGGGGAGGGGTGCGGGGGGAATCAATTGGTCCCATCGTCAGGTCACACAGGTGGATAATCAGTTTGGGTGGGCAGTAAGGTCGTGAAGATGGATACACAATTTGAGTGGGTAGTTGGGTCAACTAGGTTGGTAAGTGGGTTGCGTGGGCAGTCTGCTCTCTGGTTGGGCATTTATGTTGGGTGTGCAGTTGGGTTGCATAGGTGGGTAATGGGGTTAAGCGGGCAGCCGGATTGTGTAGGCAGTCCGATGGGCATTAGTCAGTTTGGATCAGTTGGGACGTTGAGTCAGTTGAGTAGCCAGGTTGAGTCAGTAGAAGGGTTGTGGAGTGCAATCGTGTTGGCAGGTAGTCAGTTCGGGAAAGGGAAGCCTGGTCGTGGGGACGGCTGTTTTGGGGGGCGGGGGTGGGGGGGTGGGGATGGACTTGTTGGGAAGGAAGTAGCTGAATTGAAAGGTGTAGTCGGGGCAGAGAGAGGGTAGTCAGGTGAGGTGGGCAGTCAGGTGGGCAGTCGTTTCGGTACACTGTTTGGTTTGGGGGAGTAGTCAGGTTTTTCGGGGGATTGGGGTAGTGGTGCTCTGTTGCAGCACTGGTTGTGGTGATCAGTTCAGTTATGCTGCTTAGTCTATGAGTTAGATTAAGTTTCTCGCAACGTAACATTCGCAGGGCAAGTATGCA
This sequence comes from Carcharodon carcharias, assembly GCF_017639515.1. Taxonomy (NCBI): domain Eukaryota; kingdom Metazoa; phylum Chordata; class Chondrichthyes; order Lamniformes; family Lamnidae; genus Carcharodon; species Carcharodon carcharias. Next base: position 2,012,052 of record NW_024470595.1, on the reverse strand, counting down.
GGCAAGTCCCCTGTATCTGACCCTCAGGTCTCTGACAGTGAGCTCAGTCTGGGAGATATTGACGGCGGAACCAGGTTGATGCAAAACAGCCAATCAGAAATTTAACCTTCCGATGCAACTTCAGCGCATGTGCTCGTGTCAGGACGTCCAAAGCATTTGGGATGCACAATAGCAACTTAAATTAACTGCTGTGGACATTGAAAGTTTTGGGGCCCTAGCTATTATTAAACTGGCAAACTGGCGCTTCTCATTGAAGTAACTGCCGTACAAGAGACTAAAGGCAAGCAGAGAGAGGTTTTACTCCAATGCAGTAACATGCTAATGGCTGTCCTCTATGCACCCTGAATGGCAAGTGCGCCGCTTTAGGAAGAAACAATTAAAATCCCCATGGAAAATAAGCAGACATAAAACACGTGACAAAAGTGGAACAGTGTTTTATGATACCTTTTAAAAAACAATATATTGTGTGACAGCAGAAAGGCCACCAGTCAAAACTGGAAAATTGGCTGCAGTTTAATTATAGTTAGAACAGGAAGAGTTGATTTCATTTTGCATTTTTTTTAAAACCTGTCCTAGAGTTATTGCCCAAGGAGATGTCATAAGTTTCTTGAGCTCTTCCCTGAATTTAGTTTGTGTAGCTGAATAAATAAACGTGTTTGTGCAGGAACTCAAATAATGAGCATTTTTCCGGTTTGTGTGGCGATGTATGCAGGAGCTGTATAGTCTGGTCGTACATGAATGACCACACCTCTGACTAATGTACAAACGACTGCTGTCAGCCACAACAGTATAAAAGTACCCAATACAGTGAACAGTAATATAATCGATTTCCTTCGGCTCCGTATTTCTGGATCACTCTGATTCTCGCTACTGCGACTTCAAAGCTCCTTCCGGGCTCGGCTGGCGACTAAAATCGATCTGACTGTCAAACAATTAAACAGTAATATCAAAGTGAAAGGAATACAGGGCAATAAAATACTTTGTAACCAAATGAATATGGCACCAAAATTAGATGTATAAAATTCCTGGCTTGGTTGGAAACCCCAGTCAACGTTGTTAATTGTTCGCTTCGGTTCAAATGCAAACCAATTTGGTATGTTCTCTAAAAATGAGAGGATACAGTTTGTTGTTAGAACTGTAGCCACAGTTCTCACTGTGCAATATCTTGTATTTTAAGTTGTGACTACATATTGATACAAATCTGTGAAATATGAAAAAGACTGTAAACCACACCGATAAATGCAGGTTGGTATTAATTGTGTTCAGTATGACCTTGCAAATGGGTGTGTATGACATGATTATATGGGGAAAGCGCTTACTCAGGACTTTATCCACGAGACCATTGTTGAGCATGACCAGTAAATCAGCTACTGCCATGGACAACATGTAGAAAGAAATACATTTTGAAAGTCCACAATTTCCTCTGGAGAGAATCAGGTTCACTGTGGGAACATGGAGAGAAAGTAGATAAAGTGGACACTCAGGTACTTTCCACTGAATATTATGGGAAATTAGGTGCATTTCTAGCCCACGCTTTATACACGTAAACGATTAATAATATTAGCCAGTATTGATGAAATTCGTAAAATAAATATTGTGATTAAACAGTTTCAAGGGCTGTATTTTTGTGACAGCGCCCAGCTGAAGCAGGAACAGGAATGGAAACTGATTCGGAAGTTTAACAGGCTGGGAGATTGGATTTCAGTATATGGTCAGAACAAGCAGGCGTCTAAAAATTGTTCAATTCTTTTTCAGCTGAAGGGGCGCAGACCCAGGGTTCCTCGCTGAAGATTTTTGTGGGAGCAATCTTAAAAAAAAGTATAGCTTGAGAAAATCTATGAGCCACACAGGCACGCTGAAGAGCTGAGTTTTTTTTTATTTTACCCAGGGCTGAACATACTCTATACGAGAGGGTTATTGAATGGTGGAGTGACAGTGTGTCTGGGGAAACTCCGCCAACAGGACTCTTGTGACCCGAGTGAACGGGGTTCCAAAGAAGAACGCCATATTGATGATAATCATATTCATGAAGCCGGGTTAGGATCCAGTGGCTGATAGAGACCACCTAAGAAATAGACACTGCGTTAAGGACAGTGGCTGAGCAATGCTGGAGCAAGAGGGAATTGCGAGAGACTTTAAGACCGAACACAGTGCCAGCTACGTGCTGAGGGCTACCTGATAAATGCGTGAGACTTATCATTGTTATATCAGCTATGTCAATTATAATACATACTATTTTACCAATACAATTAGCATTTAATTATATATTTGTTGACTTTGGTTTTATATTTTTAAGAGGATGCTATAAAAAGTGAATTCTTATTCATTATTTTCTTCCATGTGGGATATTTGGGAACTTACGTTCTTTCAGGTAATTCATCCTCAATTCAACAGTAACACTCTCGATATGGACTGGGTAAATCTCTGACTGATGTTTTCATAGTGCTGAGAGTAGTCACTCGAATTCAGTCTGGAGGATGGTAATGGAGAGCAGCCCCAAACTCCAACCAGTCGCATCGCTCCTATGCATTTATGCCTCAACTGGGACTTTTGTTGACCTCCGAAAATTGAGTAAAACTGGCTGATTAGGACCAGCCATCTGTCGGACATAACACCCGATTTCCTTTGAAAAACCATCGCCTCGTCTCTGGATTGAGGCTCAATGTAACTCAACACTGCAAATCACCCGCAAATAGCTCGCAGAGACAGGCCAGTTACCCATATAAGTTTCGTGAAGGGAAAATGGGATACTTCTATAACTTGTTGAATTTCAATAGTCAAATAGTAAACAAATGTCCTTAACTACAACATTCCTGTTATCAAGCCATGATCGTATGATACACCGAGTGAATTTGATAAATTGGCACTGACGCTCCATCTGTCAGTAAAAATTGTTTTAAACTCGGCTCCTTCTGATTATTTGGAGATGGGAATCTCGGGAAGGGCACCAGGTCCCACCAGTGTTCAATATAAGTTCTAATCCATTGCAGGAATTAATAAATTAAAAAAAAACATTCAGCTGAAGAAAAAAAAACTACCCAAAGTAATTCAAAACGTTGCCCGTTGTCTATTTATAATCACCCTGAAGCAGCCATTCAGGATATCAAGGAAGCCGGTAGAACCACAAAGATTCTTTGCGAGGGAAGAATGTGGAGCAGCTCACTGTTTCTCAAAATACCTTCCCGCCCCCTGCTGGGAGGAGGACGCTGCAGTACTAGGAATTATCGCTGCAATGTCGACAATGGACAATATGACTTATGAGATGTTTACGTTGAATAATAGACAACATATCCTTTATTGATCTATTAACCGTTGGAGGGGCAGGGAAACAACATCCTTCACCTCCAGTGCGAGGGGAAAATTTAAACTCCAGGTGCCAACAATCTACTGAGCAGAACAGCGGCTCATGGGCCCTGTGAACGGCCTAAGGTTCCCGCTGATATTCAGCAATTTATCCCACTAGAGAACTACCTCGGCAGTGAGGCATCCCCATCATCAGCCATATAATTACGAACAGTGAAATACTCAACAGCTATTAGACAACACTGACTTATCGGGAATACCAAAGACTGCAGGAATCGGGTCGTAAATATCCGTTACTTGTCGAATCGTTGGCTGGGTCATTTCTTTAAAAGGAAGTGAGAGCTCAATCTGTTTTCTGATTGTATTGAAGATCTGTAACTGTTTCCCCCTTTATAGGCCAATTTGTTTCCCGGTGAGGAAATCAGCTTACGCAGTGATTCGTGTTAGTTATAGTCTCTTAACAAACAAGCCGCTAATTTATCTCTTCAGGAACGTCGTTCCGGTAATGGGGAAATTTACCAGCTCAGTTCCAGAAACTTCGCCAATTAAAACTAATGATCGAAAAATAACTAAAGATGGAATGTTTTCTGAGCATGCCCCCTTGCATGTTGAAAGGAACATCCCATATGGACAGGATTGGATTCCTTGCGCTTCATTTTATTCGGGTGCGATGTTGACTCAACAGTGCAGAACGTGACCTTATCATGGACTATAATTATATAACTTACATTTGCTATCTTCTGTGGCTATGCCTCGTGACGACTGGGCCTCATTAATACTGGCGATGATATTGCTCCTATAGTAAAAATGCTGACGATATCCGTATATTTATGCTGTGCTGTCAATCAACAGTACTAGTCGTTTTCTACTCCAACATGAATTTTGGGAAACATGTTACAAAAACATCCGTGGTGATTTTAATTTATTTATTATTAATGATAACTCCAGTCCAACAAAGGGATGTCCTACTCCAACATTTTTGTTGTGAAATACAAACAGAAAATGTTGGGAACATTCAGCAAATCTTGTGGAATCAGCGGAAACCGAATCAGAGTTTATGTTTCAGGTAATAGTCAACATTGACTTTTTTAATTTCAGATTTCCAGAATCGCTGTATTTTGCATTCGGATTATTCACTGTGATCCTATTCCATAATTTTCATGGTGATTCTATTCTCGTGCTCATGATGGCGATATTACCATTCCGTCACTCGTGGTAACCCAACTGTCGGGTAACATGTCAGCCTGCTAATCAACTCTTACTCGTGATATCCTTTCATTAACATTACTGTTGGTGACGTCACCGTAACTTAACAGATGGTGAACTTAACTACACTGAGGAAGCCCCTACTCGAGCATTACTAGTTGTATCTGCGCAGAGAATCATCCAAATATATCTGGCTGTAACCTTCCTCTAACGTTACTGCTGAGACCTGTACTCTAAGTTTTTCGTGATGACACCACTGAAACATTACTGGAGGTGATCCAGTGCCTCCATTTTTTTTTTTCTTGTTTTATTTCCTTCCGAAATCAGGCCTCCTGATTAGAATGTAATGTTCCGCATTGCCGGAACTAATACAGTTATATTTTAATCAACACTCTGGGTAAAATGGGAAAGACTATTATTTGTTAGTGATGCTGATTGCAATCCTCGAATTTACATTAGGAGTAGTTTTAATGCTTTGTCTAAATATCATGACACACGGACTCTCAGGCATAACAAAAGAGGAACAAGGAACATTCAAAGATACACTTAGCTTTTAATTATTCGCGGAGAATGAAAGAGTGGCATGATATGTCACTGAAACATTGCTGATAGATCAGAGAAATCTACTAATCGTTCAAATTCAATGCAGGAGGAACTATTTTATCCTTGAATATGCCTAGTTGATATTGACGTTTACACCTGATAACTGAACACAAAGCGGAGCCAAAAAAATGAAAAAGGACGTCAATGTACTTCCAATTGGCGAGACACCGATGTGCATCACACCAGTCATCAGCGAAGGAAACAATAATAATTCACGTATTTGCAATCGACTTATGAACAACAATAGTCGATTTCAAGAGGGGAGTTAAGTACAGTTGCTGCATTGATTTCAGCTGCAATGGACCGCTGCACCAATCTGCCAATTGCAATCGATATTAACAAGATATAGCGGATTGGAGCAGAACATCCACATATTTCTCAATCATGTACCAATAGTTTAAAGTGTCGTAAGTTCATTGTGAAGCAGCCACTTTTTTTTAGCACTTTACAGCGGTGAATTCGCGGAATCTGATCTCTATCATGCAACCAGTTGAAATGACACCTTGTGTTTAAGAAACAAGCGGCAAATTTATTTGAATGCTGTTTCTTCATTCTCTCTACAGTAAATTAAAGCCATTGTGAGTGACGAGTGTCATCCGAATTTAAATTGCGTTTGCAGCGGTTGTTACTGGTTTTATTTCATCGGTGCTGCTCTGTGCTGTTCATTATAATTATTTTTGGCTCCTATTGTTGATATTAAGAATGCATGCTGTGTCGCGTTTTATTTACTTAATTTGCGATTGACTTGCCTTATCTCTACTTCAAGAAGAAAAGTGTGTATTTTATGCTGCGTTAAATAGTGACGGGTAGAATGTGATCTAGGACAAAAGCGTAAAATGACTCGTATCGTGTCAGTCGCCCATTTTAAGCGAAGCTTGGCATTTGATTGCGTTGACAATAACAGCCCGAAATATCAGCTGTTGACTATGATAGTCGGTAGATCCAATACCGACCCTTTTGCACTACCATCTGAGATGAATCCCACGCTCTCAGAGTTTAAAGTTACACAGCACACAGTTACAGATAATATGAAGTGTAACATTACATCGGACATAGCATGGCTCATCTCGTGATGAATGAAAACATTTGAAAAGGTTAACATGCTGGTTCTTATCATTACGTTAATGCTGAAATACAATTTCTGTTTGTTGCACTGTGGAATAATACCATGTTGTTTTGCAATAGTTTCCTTGTCAGTGGTCTAAGAATTCAATCAATCAATGAAACCAAATCAAAGGGCAGATCACTGGATCACACCTTGTCAGAAAACCAAGTTAAACATAAATTTATCGCACTCCTAAAAAAAGATTTTAAAATAGAATAAAATTGAAATTTAATTGGGGTTGTTTGAATAATCCTCTTACAAATAAATCAGAATTAAATTTTACACAAAACCATGAATATAAATTGAGAAAATGATTGACTGGAGATTAGACTGATCAACGGCAAAGAAGGAGAATTTTACTGCGACATGAAATGTATCCAAAGAACAATGGAACCATAGAAGTATTACAGCACAGATGGAGGCAATTCGGCCCATCTTGTCCATGCCAGTTCGATGACACTCAAGTGTCCTTTCTGATCCCAGTTTCCTGCTCCCGGCCAATAGCCCGAGAGCTTACAGCACTTAAGGTACAGATCAACGTAATTTTGAAAAGAGTTTAGAGTTTCTGCCTCGGCCACCAACTTGGGATGCGACGTCCAGACAGCACAAACCTCTGCGTAAAAAGGAATTATTCCTCATGTCTCCCCTACACCTTCTGCCATATATCTTGAATCTATGTCCCCTAGTTCTAAAGATTCTCCACCAAGGGAAACAATATTATCCAGTCCAATCTATCCATTCCTCTTCTAGGTTTGTAGAGCTCAATGAAGTCACCCCTTAGCCTTATCTGTTCTCAGGAAAATAACCCTAACCTATCCAATCTCTCCTCGTATCTACACATTTCTAACCCTGGAAACATTCTTGTAAACCTCCTCTGTACACTCTCCAGACCTATTACGTCCTTCCTGTAATGTGGTGACCAGAGGTGCACACAACACTCCAGTTGTGGCATCACCAGTGTTTTGTACATCTCCAACATTATATCCTAAGTTTTATATTCTATACCTCTGCCAATGAAGGAAAGCATTCCATGTGCCTTCTTTACAACCTTGTCTACTTGAAATGCTGCTGTCAGGTGCATGTGTACTTGTAAGCAGGATCTCTCACTTCACCCTATTAGTATATTCCATTTAATGTGTTATCCCTGTAAATGTTTGACTTCCATAAATGTATGACCTCACATGTCTGCCACTTTACCGCCCGCTTCATCAACCCATGTATATCATTTTGGATATTATGGCTATCCTCTACAATATCCACTGCTTGGACAAAGTTTGTGTCATCTGCAAATTTCCCAAGCATGCTCCCCAACGTTCACATCTAGATAGTTAATATTAAACATAAATATCAAGGGTCCGAACAGCGCACCCTATGGAACACCACTTGAGAAATCTTTCCCTTCGCAAGGGCATCCATCGACCATTACCCTTTGTTCCCTGCTGCACAGCCAAACATTTATCCAGTTTTCCACATTAGCCGGAATCCCATGGGCCTTAACTTTCCTGACCAATCTGCCATGTGAGTCCTTGTCAAATGTCTTGCTAAAATCCATGCACACAACATCTAATGCACTACCTTCATAAACCATTCTTGTCCCTTCCTCCATGAATTCAATCAAATTTGTGGTGTAAGACATTCCTTCAAAAAATCCATGCTGACCATCCCTGACTATTCTATGCCTTTCCACATGACAGTTTATCCGCTCTCTCAGGTTTGATTTGACTAATTTGCTCACTACTGATATAAGACTAAATGGACTGTATTTTTTTTTTCATTTTCTTTGATCCCTTTTTAAACGATGGAACTGTGTTTGCATTTCTCCATTCCTCCGGTACCTCCCCTCTATCTAGTGAAGTTTAGAATATCATCCTCAGAGCACCTGCTATCGCCTTTCTGACTTCATTCAGTGTCTCTGAAGGAATCCATCTGGCCCTGGTGACTTATCAACTTTCAAGAATTTCAACCCTTCCAGTATGTCCTCTCTTTTTACGACTATCCCATCCAGTGCCTTGCAGTGTTCGTCCTGGACTATTACATCTACATGCTCCCTTTCCTTTGAAAACACGGAGACAAGACGTTCATTCAAAACCCTTCCCACAGCTTCTGCATCTACACACAAGTTTCCATTTTCATCTCTGATAGGTCCCACTTTTTCCTTAATGAACCTTTTAGCATTACTGTAGTGGTAACACATTTTTCTGTTAACTTTAACTTTACTTGAAAATGTTTTTTCATGCCCTCCTTTTGAGCTCCTTATTTCCTTTTTTACTTCTACCCTTCATTTCCTACATTCATCGAGGCTATCTGCAGTGCTTGGTTCTTTGTGCTTGTTGTACGCTTTATTTTTTTCTGTTTGAAATTCGCCTGTGTTCCTCAAGACAACCAGGGGGTCTGGATTTTGCAGCACCACTCTTGTTGTCAGCGACATGTCTACTTTGTACAATTACGATCTCGCTTTTTATGCTTACCATTGGTTTTCCATTGTTTTATCCTCCTGCAGCGCTGTCCAGTCCACCACAGCCAAGTCCCTTCTCATTTCTGCAAAATATGCCTTCACCCAGTTCAAGTATTTTGCTCTTGCCTTATCTCTGTCCTTTTTCATAGTCATGCTAAATCTAACTGAAATTGGATGACTGTCCCCAATATGGTCACCAACTGTCACTTCACCCAATTGCCCTACTTTGTTCCCCAACGCTAGGCCTGGAATTGCATATCCTGTCCTTGGGATTGTCACAAATTTGTTGAAAAAAAACTTCCTGGACTCACTGCATGATTTTTTTTTTATCCCTCAGTGCCCCTTATATTGTTTGAGTCCCAGTTGATATTAGGATAGCTGAAGTCTCAGACTACTATTGCCCTCTGTTTCTTGCAAGCACAAATTTGTCTACATATTCGTTCATCTTTCTCCACTTCAGTATTTGGGGGTCTCTAGTAGACCCCCAGTAGTGTGACTGCCCATGATAATTTTTTAAGCTCAATCCATAAAGCCTTGTGTGTTGACCCATTTAGTGTATCATCCATTCTCACAGCTGGAAATTATCCTTTAACCATTTATGCTACCACGCCTCTTTTCCTTTCATACCTCCTACTCTATTGTGTCTGAAGACTCTGTAGCCAGGAACATTAGCTGACGTTTTGCCCTTCCTTTAGCCATGTTTTCGTTATAGCAATGACTCCTGCTGCCATGTCTCAACCGGTGTCCTTAATTCATCTACCATTTTTGCAATACCCGTAGCATTGAAGTACACAAAGTTTTACCCAGTCAATTTCCCTTGTTGGGCACTTTGTAAGCTTTGATTCTCCTGTGATTCCATGTCTATCACAATGTCCCTCGCAAATGTTCTGCCTCCATTTTTCTGATATGAATCTGATCTAACTGATCCTCCTGTTGGGATCGCATCCCCATCCCACACTAGTTTAAATAGTCCCTAACTGAAGTAGCAAAATCCCCCGCAACAGCACTAATCCTAGCTCTGCCTGGGTACAGCAGTTCCGGTTTGCATAAGTCCCAACTTCCCCAGTACTGGTCCCAGTGACTCATGAATCCGAATCCCTGCCGGCTACACCATCTCTCCAACCAAGTTTTCGTCTGATCTATCTTCCTATTCGTGCTCTCGCTATCATGTGGAACTGGGAGAAATCCTTAGATTACTACATTTGCGCTCCTGCATTTTAATTTATCTCCTAACTTCCTGTACTGAGCTTGAAGGTCCTCATCCCCTAGTTTACTTATTTCACTCATCCCAGTGTGTACCACGACCACTGGTTGTTTACCATCCCTCCCCAGATTGTCCTGCAGCCGTTCCATGACATCCTCGACCCTGGCACCAGGGAGGCAACATACCATCCTTTGTTCACATTTGTGGAAACAGAAGCGTCTGCCTGTGTCCCTATATGTTTAATCCCCTATCACTATAGCCCTGCCAATTGTTTTCCTCTAGACCCTCTGAGCAGCGGGGATACCCACAGTGCCACGAACTTGGTTGTTGCTGCTTTATCCTGAGAGTCCATGCACCCCCAATAATATTTGAAGCACTATGTCTGTTAGAGAGGGGGATAACCTCAGGGGTCTCCTGCACTACGTCCCTGAGACTTTTACTGTTTCATATGGTCACTCTTTCCCTTTCCAAATGTGTAACGTTCACCTGCAGTGTGATGACCGCGCTAAGCCTGCTATCCGTGACTTGCTCAGCATCACAGATGCTCCACATTCAGTCCACCTGCAGCTCCAGGTCTGAAATCAGGATAGCTAGAAGCTGCAGTCAGACACACATTCTGCACAGATAGACAACTCATTTCCCACATCCTACAGGAGGAACATATCACGGGTCTGAGTTCCCCTTCCATAACGTCCCACTCGGTTAGCTAGTTACTCACTTAAAAATACGCCTGCTAGGGACATTATTTATGTTCGCCAAGAATCTTGTTTCTTGATTAATTATACTTGTACAGTACTGCACTACCTAGCACTGAAAAAGAACCGAATAACTTCTCTAAGTAATCTGCACACAACAAGTAGCTTAACTACTCTTGGTTGAACTGGTAACACTGAATTTGTGAGTATGTTCCTGTACAAGGCAGGGATCAAGAGGAATAACAGTTGAACATTGCTTTACACCATTAATACTGGATTCAAAGCCTCATCACTAACGGCAGTATCCACAAGAACATGTTCGTAGATGCTTTGTGTCTGTAGGATTAAATGATATCCCATTTTTATGAGATAAGTATGCTTGTGCCTTTGTTTGCTTAAATATCATTGCATGTTCGAGGAAGACTTGTATTAGTGCGAACTCTCCGGCTTGACTATTGAACTGGTTACAGAATAAACAATATTAGTTACAGTTATTTAACAATTAATCAGGGAAAAATGCCGACCAAAAATAAAGACGATAATATTGTTTTGAAATTTCTTCAGGAAAACTAGAAGCGCTGGTAGCAATACAGCCATTCTGATATACATATGTTTAAATATGTGTACACGCCCCTCAGCTACTACTCAGATACAAATAGTTTGCATGCAGATAAAGGAACAATAATTCATCAATGGTTTTGCTTCACAAGTTAATTTGAGTATTTCTGCTCAAGCCACACACCATCCAAGCCTGGATATATGCGATTCTACATTATTATGTCCACCCAAATCTCTGGAAGTCATTTCTAACACGATTTTACGAGCACCAAATTCTAACTTCTGCAGTGGTTCTAGAAGAAATGGCACGTGCTGGACAGCAACGTCTGATGGCCTTGTCAGTATCACCCACAACCTAAGCATAAGTTTAAAGGAAAAACCTTGGTAAGAACAATGTGTTTATTCGGAATGATGATAGTTCATTAAAGGTGAGGATATATTTCAAAATTGGAGCCTAAGAAAGACAACAATAAACGCTCTGCACAGCTGTTTTGGCCAGAGTCTTGACCTGGGAACATTTAACATACTTCGCAATTGCTGACACAATTTCAAAGCGGATTCAGGAGAAGGACATCGGTCAACCCAGAAGATCCATACTATCTCCTCCACAATATTCTCTTCAGTTTCTTGCACGATCTATCCACAGTATTCCCTTCACCCTCTTGTAATCCACAATAATCCATTTAACACATCTAGCTCGGCAGTGAAGAGTGTTCATTTCAGCCTCTTGCACCACCTACCCACACTCTTCCCTTAGTCTCTTCTACCATTTATCCATAATAATGCCTTTAACTCATCCAGCAGGGCAATAAGCAGTGTTCCCTTCAGCACATGCAATTAAATTATAAAGCCCACCCTACTAGATATTCCCTTCAACCGTTCTAGCCCACTTATTAATAATGTTCCCTTCAGGTCTTTTAGCCCATTTGCCCACAGTATTCCATTCAATACATCTAAATTTATTTTTTGCCATGATTCCTTCGGCAATAATTACCTGGGTTAAGGCCCCTGAATTTACAGTGGTTTACATGGTTGCCAGATTACTTTGACTTTAATTGCATTAAATGGCTCAAGATACCCAGGCCAGGAAGCACTCCCTCCACTCTATTTCCCTTCCACCTCATCTCAAACACTTTATCATCGAGTCCCTAGCTGGTTAAAGCCGACATAAGGACAGTCTAATGCCTCGTCTCACCCACTGAATGATCGGCCTCGAGGCCAAATTAGGTTGTTGCTTCCCGATGAGTTCTCCTGGCAGCGTCACACTGTACTCATAGAAATCACAGAAAGCTTACAGCACAGAAAGGGGCCACTTGGACCAGGGTGGCTGTGCCAGCCGAAAAAACGATCTACCTCATTCAATGCGACTTTCCAACTCCTCCGTGATGGTGCACCTGTGTGCGGCCACCTCTGGTGGGTCTGGCTTATCTTAAATTCGATCGTATAATTCGGGATATTTGCAAGTGCAGGGAACTGAAACATGTTTCCGCCTGGTTCTCAGTCAAGGACTTTAGGCGGTTAGAGCAAGTTAGGAAAACAGTAAATGACAGAACATATATCAGGCGATTAGCTGTTGTGATTTATGTAATTATCTCAGTAACAGATTTACAGCAAAGCTGCTTCACGGTGGGCAGAGCTCACTGTTATTTTGCTGCTGCTGGGTGGCATTGTAACAAGATTGTTGGAGAGAAGTTGGAATTTCAACAAGTTATACGGGAAAGCATCGGCCACTCAGCAACCTTGTATACACATCGCTAAGAAGTAGCTCAGCAATAAGGTAGATGTTACTCGGTCCGGTATTTTGTTTTGTTGCGGGCGTGTTTCAAAGTATTTAACAACACATTATGAGTACGTCGTGCAGTATATTTTCAAAAGGACATCTGGAAGCAGCAAATGCTTTTTTGCCTCACTGGCAGCTGACTGAATGTAAAGGAATTTTCTCATGAATAGGCTTTGCTGAAAGAGGTATTGGAAATAAAATGGATTCCGGCAGCTGCACAGTCATAAACAGGGCCACAGCAAAATTCAGGGAAAAAGCAACACAAATCTAAGTATTGAAACATAGTAAAAATGTCGCTACTGGAGAATGTGGGCAGTACAAATGGCTTCCGTCAATTATGGTAAGTCATAGTTGGAAGCTCGTTTTCTGCTCCTTCAAAATTCCACCTGCAATTCATTTAAAAGTAAATTCACTGCTTAATAGTGCAGTTAAGCGGAACTCCAATTGTCTCAATAACAGGCGACAGTTACTGTTGAGAATAATTCCACAGATGAAAGGATGCACCAGGAGATGAATTAGTGGAGCAGCTTGTGAGATGTCCATCCATTCATTCAACAGAGAAGGAGATCATTGTCATAATCATACATTAGTTGATGTTTAAAAGAGCTTCCGATTATTCCAGATGTTGCCTCACTGGAATTCTGTGCAAGTATAGCAAGAATTCTTTATTCCTGTGCACCCCTTGCAATAATGCTCAACATGCCAGTTGCCTTCTTAATTATTTGCATTCCCTGTCAGCTAATTTTGTGTGTTCATTCAACAAGAACACCCAAACTTCCCTGAACCTCAACATTTTTTAGTTCCACACTTTAGGAAAACTGTTTTTTTTATATCATACCCAAAGTGAGCAACGGCTCATTTTGCCACTTAGCACCATCTTATTGCTGACTCACTTAAGCTGCCTTATTCCATGTGGACCCCTGTCTCGCCTAATTAACTCAATGGCCTTTCCTCCTTCACACGCATCTCTTTGACACAAACTCTATTCTGCTACTTTTTTGGCGCATCTTCTTTCCAACAAACTATTTGAAACTTTATTTTTTACAGGCATCCTCTCGCTAACATGCTCTCTGACACACTGTCTCTCACAGCAACATACAGAAAAACAGGACCAATCTTAAAATAATACCTCAGAAACACACTTTCTCTCCCATTCATATGGATACTCATAACATCTCATATCTCACCCACATACCACACAAGATGTTGCTCCAGTTGCATTTTCAAAGCACATTCTAAATATACTTCTGGCTAAATCAGAGAATATATATACAGGCACAGCTTAGCAAACTGGCCCAAAAGCAAAATAAAAAGAGCCTTCACTAACTGGCAGTACATAAGCCTTCAGAATGAACGATGCTGGGGCCACTGCCGTTCAACATATAGAAATGGAACTGCAATGGGGAGTCAGAAGTACAATTTCAAAACTTAAGGAGGACGAGAACTGTGAAGAATTGCAGGATGACATTCACAACTGCAAGGATGTCATTGAAATTGGCAAATTAATTTCAATGTAAGAATTTAAGGACATTTGGAATAGGAGCAGTAGGAGACAAAACAGCCCTTTGAGGCTGATCGATCAGTCAATATGATCATACTGGCCTTCAGCTTTCAATCCACTTTCCCAAATGCTCCACATATCTTTTGATTTCCTGAGCGAACAAATTCAGTCTCTCTCAGACTTAATTATTTTGAATCCTGGATCGTTTATAAGCTTCAGCAACAAAACATTTCCAAAATGCATAAAATTTTGGGTGAAGAAATTTTACGTCACTTCAGTCTTAATAATTGGCCCTTTATGCTGAGATTATGACCACTTACAGATTCTCCCACCAGGGGAAAATATCTCTTGGCATCTAAACTGTCGAACCCCTTTCTTGATTGTTTCAGTAAGATCGCCTCTCATTCTTCTAAAATCCAAAAAATAGAGCAGAGTATCTTCAGCCTTGCATCGTAGGTCAACCGTCTCTTCTGGTAACCAATCTCGTGAATTTACAAATTACTACCCCCAGTGCAATCATATTCTTAAAATATGATGACCAATGCTGCACACAATATTTCAAATATGGTCTCACAGAAGCCTCGTGCAGCTGTAGCAAGTGATATTTTTTAACAGCACTTGCAATATCCGCTTGCAATAAAGGCGAGCGCATCATTTGCTCTCTGAATTGCTTGCTGTGCCTTTTCCCAAAGAGATACTGATACTTAGAATGTTGGTGGAAGTTATATTTTAAAATACAATTCTAATCGGGTCTGTGTCTATTTGTCTGCCTGTAAGTGACTTAATTAGATTCAAGTCTCTTGTTTGGGTGCTTTGATATATAACAGTTTTGAGATGGTAATTAGGTGAACGTAAGGAGGATTGGAAGTAACGTGCACATTTTCATTTGTTAAAACACAATTTCAATGTTGTGGGTGAAATCCTGCACCGAGCTACGAGAAGCCAAGTAAGGTGTTTATTCATGCTCAGCTTATAATAAAATTGGCCAGATGAAAGGATGTTATTGTTAGAAGAGGTGAAGTTAAAAGGCTAGTGATATGCTGGAGAATCTGCTTTCATAGGGAAAGGTATGTTTAAAGGAGAAAGGGGATTGTGGGCAATGTGGAGGAATTTTACAATTTGGAAAAGTGTGAGAAGCCCCCAGCCTGTAAGCCTTAAGCTGCTATCCGCAGGAGCCCAGAGCTGAAATAAACTCACTTTGAGTCTGACTGTCCAGGGTGTGCTTTGCCAGTTGTCTGTTTAAAGCTATGAAATTTACTGCTGTCTTGCCAGGGGTCTAACTGAGAGCCAGATTAATTTGAGGGATTGTTGTATTTATTATAGAAGCAATTGTATAGACATATGAATGTGCTACAACTTTGATTTTATTAATAAAGATTTAATTTAGTTTTTAAAACGATCTTGATACCCCGTGCTCTAATCACTGATTAAATGAAAGCCTGCATTTAAGAACATAGAATCACAAAAATGTGTTACGACAATTATTTCAAGATTCATCTGGGGTCTGAAGAGCTCAGCCTTTACCACTGGTTGTGTCATAATAATTGGGGGCTCTTTGAGCGATATATTTTTAATCATTGCTGTTTTCGACTTGGTGGATCTGAAGGCTTCAAGAACGAGAAGCACTTTGAATTCACGGGTGGGTGCAAAGCAATTTGGAAGTGGAAAGACTGCAAAAATGGCTGTTTCCGTGGCTAAACATTTTTTGGGAGCAGAGGATATAACTCTGATTGGGTTATAGAAGATACGGAAGAATATGTTAACGGAGTTGTCGCATATAGTGTAATTTGAGTTACCTGTAATGGGAAATAATGCATACATAGTTGAAGTGATAGCAGAAAATATGAAATTGGATTGAATGCCTGAGAAACAGAGGTCTCCATCTGTGATTCATTGGAATGGGCTCAAATTCAGTTTCAAATTAAAACAATGGAATTGGAAGAAAAAGAAAGGAAAAGGGAATTCTAAAGGGCACAGAGAAAAAGCCAGGAGCATAAACGAAAAATTGGATTTTGAAAGTTTGAAAATAGAGAGGGAGGAAAAATAAACAGAGAGGGAGCGAGAGAAAGAGAGAGAGAGAGAGGGGCAGATACAGAACATTCCAATTGAAAATGTTAGGAGTTCAATAGGAGACGCATGGAGGTCAGGAAGAACTTAATTCCAGAGTAGAGTTCAGTGGTGAAATGTTTAAATTTGTAGAAGCTCTTCCAAAGTTTGAGTGAAAATATATTGGAGAATTCGTTATTTCATTGAGAAGCAAACTAAACAGATGAAATGGCTAAAAGAAAATAGGACATTATTGCTGCAATCCAGCTCAGTGGGTAAAGCACATAAAGTATATCCTTCACTATCGGAAGAAATTTCGGGAATTATGATGTGGTAAAAAATGGTTGTTTTGCAAGCGCATGAGTTGGTTCCTAGCACACACAGGCAGAATATTAGAACTATGAGAAAATGGCCTGGGAAAACTTATATTCAGTTTCAGAGTAAAGCAGATTAGTTTTGAAAGGTCGGAGCAAGGATTAAAAATAGAGACAACTTCTCCAGTTCTCAGTGAAGTATTTCGATTAGAAGAATTTTTAAAAATCAATTTATTAGGCAATAGGAATCATGTGGATGAACAAGAGGGCAGTCTCTCTAAGGCAAGGAGCAGAGAATCTGATGATTATGACTTAGCGCAAAGAGTTGAACATTTTTCTTGTTACCCTTTTATATCCGAAAAAAGATAGAAAGTAAGAAGGTAAATGGAAGGTGGGAACTCAGGGAACAAAAGTAAACCCCCAGGAAGTTTTATATCTAAATGAAAAGGAAGGTGCTGAAAGGTGAGGTGATTTCATTCTAATAAAGTGGGAGACATGAAGGCATTGTGTTGGAAATTGCAGGAAAAACCTATTGGAATTAATGTGGGGCGGAAATGTTCTGGAAGTAAACGCATTGTGAATATTGATGCGCAGGGAAGGGAAAAAAAAACTGGTTTGTATACAAGTAAAACTAGGAGAATCAGTGACTGGTAAAGAAGTTGGAATGTGTGCAAAATTTACCCAAGAGAATTATGAAGAGTAGGTTGTAAAAATGTTTAAATATTTTGTGTGTGAAGGGAATGTATTTCCATGTGTACATGGTGAAGTATGTAAAGATGTTACAATTTCAGGAGAGACAGGGGCTAGTCAATTATTATTGCTGTGGAATAGTGATGTTTGTTTTTCACAGGGAGAATTGCAGGAAGAGGTGATAGTAAGTGAGGTTCTTGAGGATGCTCAACATATTCCATTGTGGAAGGTAAATTTAAAAACTAAGTGAAAAACTGGCGAAGTGACTATTGGGGTGGAAAAATGCCTTTTGCATTTTGGTTAATGAGTCGCTGGATCAGCAATGTGGCATCTGAGAAGCGTGTAGAAGCGTTTTAAATAGACGTGTTACAAGAAGAGCATCCTGTATTGTTTCCAGAATATGTGATAACGAATTGACAAACATATAGGTTGAAGCAAGAGAAACCAGATGGACAGGCAGTTGAAATGCAGAAAGAAGGCATTAAAATCCAATTAGCATGCAATATGTCTGAGATTATTGTTCAGAAAGACACGACAGAATATATTTCTGCTGATTGGTTTAACTCAAGGCAATTAATTGAGATGCAGCAAACGGTTTTGGGATTAAAACAGTTATATCTTACGGCTTACTCGGAATTAGAGGCATATGAATCCCAGAGTGTTATTAATGTTGGTATTTTAAATGTGAAATTGGAGGCTGGACCATGTCTTAGCAAATGAAAACTGGGAGGAGACACATCAAATTGTCATCCCATTCGAATCTCATAGAAATGAGAATCAGAGCATTGTTTATTAAATTCTAATGTGGAGGCATTTCGGAATTAGAAGGCCACAGGCAACAATGTAGAAATACTTTTATTGGCCAGGATTGCATAGGTTTGTCGTCACATTCTGTAAACATGTCACAGATGTCAGGTGATAGGGAAACCACAAGCTGTGATTAATCGCTGCCATTAATCCCAATACCAACATTTGATTAACCATTGATGAGAGCCCTGATTCATTGCGTATCACCCTTTCATAATATTAAAGTGGAAATCAGGATGTACTGACAATGATGGTTGTGTCTACCAGGTTTCCTGAAAAGAAAAAAATATATATAACAATGAAGATTTTGGAAGGGTTAACTATTTTTTCTTACGAGATATGGTTTATCTCAGAAGAAAATATCAGATCAGGTTTCAAATTTAACGTCGCTCCTTGTTTAAGGGCAAAAGTAACAATTTTGGGGAAAAGCATTTTATGTCAACAGCTTACCAACAAGGAGCTTTGGAAGGATTGCATCAAACTTTTAAAAAATATGATGAGAGCGTTCTGTCAGAATTATCCAAATGATTGGGATAGGGGAATACGGTCCTTGTTATTTGTTGTTTGGGATGCTCCTAATGCATCGACTGATTCTAATCCTTTCGAACATGTTTATGGCCATGAAGTAAGGGAATCGATAACATTGATTTATGAGAAATTGGTGAGACAAAGAGCAGAAACTGCTCCCCTGAATGTCTCACCAATCATCAGAGGGAGATTAGATAGAGCAGGCCGGGGAACATTTAAAAATGTCGGAGCAAGTGATGAAAGTGAAAGTTGACAGAAAGGCTTCAGCTCAGAATTGTATTGCTGGAGAGAAAGTGCACGTTCTGTTACCAGTACTGAGCGACTCATTAAATGCAAGGTTTAATAGGCTTTAGAGGATTGAAAAGAAATTGGGAGAAGTAAATTGTTTAATAAATACTCCAGGTAGAAGGAAGAAGCAGAGGGTTTATCATGTAAATATGCTTAAAAGCACTTTGACAGGGAAGTGGACAAAAAATAGTTATTAGTTGTGGTAGATAATGAGGAAGAAGTGGAAATGCAGGACTCTGAAATTGCTTTTCCTGTATTCAGAATAGAAAAAGAGGGAATACTTGAGAACTTAAATGTAATATTAAATTGCCTTACAAAATCTATCAAAGTGGTTTAGGTACGCTATTGCAGTCAAAAAAAAGCTTATTTGTGGGAATGCATTGCAGAGGAAATATTTAGCTGTGCAAATGCTCCTGAAGGGTTTTCATCTTCAATAAGGCAAATTCATACAGCTTAAATTCAGCAAAAGTGATCGCAAGTACAGAAACAAATTCACTTCCTGCTTCAAAATTATATCATTAAGTCTAGTTGCAGTAACTGGAGTTCACCCATTGTCCTGGCAATGAAACTAGGTGGAACACAAAGGCTTTATGTGAACAATCGAAAGGTGAATACGGTGACAAAATAGGATTCAAATCTAATTGAACGGTTGGAGATTGTATTGAGAAAGTGGGACAAACAAAAATTTATCACAAACATTGACTTGCTAAAAGGATATTGACAAGTAACATTAGCGGAGAGTGCAAAGAAGAACTCAGATGTTGTAACGACAAATGGTCTATAACAGTTTAAAGTTATGCCACTTTGTAAGAATATTAGACCTGTGACACTTCACAGGCTGACAAACAAAGTAGTTGCACGTATATGCAATTGTGCTATTTATGTTGATGAATGAATCATTTATAGTCAAACGTGGGAGGAAAATTAACAGCAGCTGGAAAAAAAAAATATTTATTGGATTACAAGAAGCTAATTTGACGATGAACTTGTCTAAAAGTGAATTTGCAACAATTCAAGTTGCGTATTTAATCCATGCAATTTGACATGGAAAGGTGGTTCCAAGAGGTGTCAAATCCATGGCTATCATGGATTTCCCCGTGCTACAACAAAATGGGAAGTTTTGAAATTTCTGTGCATGAGTGGGTGTTACTGGAAGTTTGTACCAAATTTAAGCCGTGTGCTTGCTTCACTAACTGAACTAATTAAAAAAAGAATGAGAATTTGCAATGGTCACTGGAGTTTCAGAAGCCATTTGATAGTTTGAAAAATGTATTAACTGCGACGCCAGATCTGGCAGCACCCAATTACGCCAAGCACTTTAAGTTGGCTGACGAAGTGATATATGCATTGACGTTTGACTAATATAAGAAGATGACATTGAAATTGAAAAATCGAGAAGGATTTTTTTCAGGAAAGTTGAATGCCCAACAGAAAATATATTCAATGTGTTTATTTTTTGTCCAGCTTACTTATAAAGCATCAGATGGTTCTGTCCAATCTGACTGATGCTGTTCCTCATGTTTCCTGATGGAGTGAAGTGTAAACTCCATATATCTGGCATTGTGTTCTTTCTCCTGTGAGGAGCAAGTGTAGAGCGTGAACGCATACAATTAAAACCAGGCGTCAGAAAGCATCTCCAAGCAAGAAGCAAATAACAAGCATCATATGAATATTTTATTGATCTCCGACATGTCCATCTGAATTCAGGTCAATCTGTCGGGATTGGATAGGGCTGAGGTGAAGGTTATTTTGGACACTCCCTCTGATTCGGTATCTGACTTCCTTTACAACTGTGCAGTTTAATCGATTGGCCAGCGATCTAAAAAGTTACATCTCCTGCTCTCCTCACCTATGTTGACTGACCTTCTGAGTATTTGCAGCATTCTCTTGATATTACCTGGATGCTTGATCGTTAAAATTAGTTAATACTACTTCTCCTCTCTTTCTTATTTTTATACTGCAGCAAGATAGTGATCTACAATTCACAACATTGTATTTCAATGCTTGCTTGCAGGTGGTCACCGCGGCTTATTTAGTGAAGGCGCATGTCTATTAAAATGAAGATCCCAATTGTGAATCTCAGTAGTGTCTCTGTGTTTTTCTGCAACGCGTGGCTTTAAATTGATCCGGCAAAGAAGCGGCCATTTTCAACGCGGGAAGAAGCAAATCACGTGCGATTATAAGGAACCAAGATTGGATCAAAATCATATATGAAGCAAGCGTGAACCGTTGTGCTAACATGTCACGATCGCTTGAGTCTGTCTCAATTGACGGGGTCCGGGAATTATAATCGTTTCGACGCTTTTTTCTTGCCGTTATCATAAAACATTTCGGAGTTGCCACTTCCGGTTATCTCTCCAGCATAAGCTGAAACAGGTCTGACATGGTGAACTCTGTAGGGAGTCTGATGGCCTAGTAGTTGAGAACAGTCACTGCGCTATAACACTCTCTGCCCCAGTGCTGATTCCCAGTGAATAGCCTGTGAACCGGTCTTAGAACCTATTCCTGTGCTGAAACAGTAAACTGTGATGATCAGAGGTCCATTGTCACGAATGGAACTAAGACAATAATATTCAGTAATTAATGCTCCATTCAAGTTACATTGACAGGACCACTCCGGCATGTGTTGGGTGCGGACTGGCGAGAATGGATAGTTCATTTTAGCAAATAACAAATTTCATTGCTATCACAGTGTTAACTTGATAAATGAGCGGCGTCGGGCTTAAAAATATTGTATTTGGATAAATGTGGAGACTGAGCCAGATAATTAAAGGACTAGGAAAAGTGACCAGATATTAGTTTCAATTACGATTTTAAAATAGAGAGAAATAGATTTTGGGAGAAGATTCCAGAGATTACATCATAGAGATCTGAAAGAAAGTCCAACAATTGCCCAGTGAAGGAATTAGGGGATGAGCAAGATGCCGGAATATGAGGGAAGCATAATTCTCAGAAGGTTGTAGAGAAGGAGATCCCAGACGATTGTAGAGAGAAGGGTAAGGATGGGATTGATGAGAGAATGAACATATTTAAATTGAGGTGTTGCCCATACCAAAGTACACGTTCAGCAAGCGCTAGTGTTGTGTGAATGTGGCTCAGTGCCAGTTGCATTCTGGCCATCAGGGCTTTCTCTGACATTGCGTTTCTGGACAGTGGACGGTTGGAGGTCGGCAGAGTAACAATGCATAAGCCGAATCTGGAGTGACTTAAACTTGGCGGGTGAGATTAGCAGCAAAAAAAGGCGGAGCTGCGCGACATTGTGTAATCATTGGGCTGGAGACGATACGTGGTCAGACAGTCATATCCTGCATGTGTTTCTTCTTTGACTTTGACAAGCATCTATTCAGTGTTGTTGCACTGGGTTTCACTGTGAAGTTCGACTTTTGGAGGATCTCAACATGAAGGTCAACATGGCAGAGTGATGCTCGAAGAAAGCTAATGACAGGCCATTCAAAAACAGTATAAGTTATATCTCTATTGGAGCATCAATGTTTTAATGAGGTTCTTGAGCAATGGAATAATGTTTCTTATGAGAACGCAATCCGTGCAATTTTATTTAAAATAAAGTTAAAAGGCAGAAATTGCAGAGGCACGTAATGACTTTTTAATGTCGGTGGAGGCGGGTTGGTGGGCGGCGGGTGGGAGGCGCGAGCAGATACAAATCTTGCGTTTTTCACTAACTGAAATACTACGACTACATTTTTACACGTTGTTCTCCTTTCCTCTATATAGCAATTCCTATAAGTTTGCTTTACACATTTCTGTAATTGTTAAATTTCAATTTCATATAGTGAGAACATAATTTGCTTATTCTTATTTAATGTTGATAATTTCCCCTACTGAACAAGGTTTTTTTTTACCAATCGGCCAAAAGTATTATGCCCTTAACTTGATGTCTAATAGATACATTCAATCTTTTTCAACATAATTGAAATTCTAACAATTGTTTATTTATAAACCTTGCTATTCGCCTTTAACATTGCTGCCAATTGAGAGGATGATTTATGACAAATAATTAGATTTCTAGACGGTATCAAACGAGTAAACGTTTTTGAAATTAATTAATCAGTGTGCAATAGCATATCTTTAAGTTACATTCAAGCCACCTCATCCAGAAACTGATGCTTGCTTCATGGTCAGTAATGGCCTGATAGACTCATGTTCTTGCAAATTGACATAGTCTTTGCTATTTAGAAGATAATGGCTAAAGATAGCAGCTACTACAAAATAAAGAGAAAACAAGAGGATACAATGTGGACAAACTTCATGACAGTCTTATCAATTATAATCGAGAAGGTCTTCCAGTCTGCGTCATTTATTAGAAGGCATTCTTGTATTTTATGCCTATCCATTCCAGAGGGATGGGGCTGCAGGTCTTTGACTGGAATATGTCCTGTACGGTCCCTGTCATTTGGGCAGCTCCCACCTGGAAAATCCATTCTTGTCTCGTCACAGCCATTTCTCACAGAAATATGTCAATTAGCTGGTTTAACTGCACTTCGTTGACAGTCACTGGATTTTGAATTTATATATGATTGAGGAAGAACGCCCACAGATTAGAAAATGTAACGAATTTAGGACTGACAGAATAAGCAATCCCTTTGCCTAGAGAACTGGAGTTGGGTTTCATAGGTGAGTAATAAAGTTGGGTGGGCAGTCGTGTTGTGCAGATGGGTAATCCAGTTGGGTGGGTATTTTTATGGTTAGGCGGGTGATCGGATTGGTTGGGCAGTCAGGTCACAGAGGGGGTAATCAAGTTGGGTGGGCTATAAGGTCGCTTAGCTGGGTACTCAGGTTGGGTAGGTAGTTGTGTTATGTAGGTGGGTAAACGGGCTGGGTGGGCAGCCGGGTTGGGTAGGCAGCCCGATCAGCAGTAGTCGCTTTGGATCAGGTGGGCCGTTGAGCTGGGTGGGTAGTCAGGTTGGCTGAGTAGTTGGGTTGAGGAGTGCAGCTGTGTTGGCAGGTGGTCAGTTCGGGAAAGAGCAGTCAGGTCCTGAGGAGAGGTTTGGGTGGCTGGAGGCTTGTTGGGAGGGAAATAGCTGAGTTCGAGGGATTAGTCCGGGTGGAGATGTGGTAATCAGCTGAGCTGGGCAATCATTTGGGTGTCAGTTGGATCGCTGGACCTTTGTGTCACGTGGATTGAAAGATTGGGTCGGCTGTCATTGTTGGGGGAATAGTCAAGTCTTTGGAGGTGAATTAGAGAGTTGAGTGTGGTGCTTCGTTCAGTTCTGCTGGTTAATCCCTGAGGTAGTTCAAGTTTTACCCAGCGCAACATTCGCAGCGTGAGTATGTAGGCAAGTCCCGTGTATCTGACCGCCAAGTCTCTGACACTGAGCTCAGTGTGGGAGAAATGACAGCGGGTCCAGGACAATGCAAATCAGCCAATCGGGAATTTAAACTTCCGGGGTAATTTTAGTGCAGGTTCACGTGCCAGGACGTCCACAGTGTTTGGGATGCGCAACAGCAACTTCAGTACACTGCTGTTGACATTGGAACTTTTGGGACCTTAGCTGTTTATTAAACTGGCGCTTCTCATTGCAGTATCTGTCGTGTATGGGAGTTAAGGCCAAAACTGAAATGTTGTACTCCAGTGCTGAAACATGTTAATTCTCTATGTGCCCTGACTGGCAAGTTCGCTGTTATAACAAGAAACAATTATAACGACGGTGGAAAATCAGCAGGCATAAAACATATGACACAATGTGGAATAATGTTTTCTGATGCCTTATTAAAAACAATACATTGTTGTTGCAAAAGATAGGCCACCACTCAAAATCGGAACATAGTCTACAAGTTAACTCTAGTTAGAACAGGAACAGTTAGTTTCGTTTTGCAACTTTTTAGCAGTATCAGAATAATTATCCATGGAGATTTCAGTATCTTCTTCAGCTCTTCCCTGAATTTAGTTTGTGTAGCTGCATAAATAAACGTGTTTGTGCACGAACTCAAATACATGAGCATGTATCCGGTTTCAGTAGCGATGTATGCAGGAGCTGCATAATCTGGTCGTACATGAATGAGCATACTACTGACTAACGTACGAACGACTGCTGTGAGCCACAACAGTATAAAAGAACCCGATACAGTGAACAGTAATATAATCGATTTCCTTCGGTTCTGCATTTCTGGATCACTATGGTTCTCGCTACTCTGACCCCAGAGCTCCTTACGGACACGACTGGCTATTAAAATCCGTCTCACTGTCAAACAATTAAACAATAATATCAAAGAGAAAGGAATCCAAGTCAATAAAATACTTTGTAGCCAAATAAATATTACACCAAAAAGAGATGTATAAAAATCCAGGCTGGGCTGGAAACCCCAGTGAGAATTGTTGATTATTCGCTGAGGTTCAAATGCAAACCAATTTGGTATGTTCTGTAAAAGTGAGAGAACACAGATTGTTGTTAGAACTGTAGCCGCAGTTCTCACTGTGCAATACCTTGTCTTAAACTTGTGGCTACATATATATACGAACCGGTCAAATGTGAAGGAGCCTGTAAACCACACCGATAAATACAGGTTGGTATTAATTGAGTACATTATGAACTTGCAAATGGGTGTATAGGACGTGATTATATGTGGAAAACGTTTACTCAGGATTTTATGCACGAGAACATTGTTGAGCATGACCAGTAAATCGGCTATTGCCATGGACACCATATAGAATGAAATACATTTTGAAAGGCCGCAATTTCCTCTGGAGAGAATCACGGTTGTCATAACGTTCGCTGTGGGAAAAAAGGAGAGAAAGTAGTTAACATGGACACTCAGATACATTCCACAGATTTATTATGGGAAATGTTACTGTATATTTCTAACCAGCGTTATAGGCATGTGTCCAATTTGTAACATTGGCCAGTGTGGATGAAACTCCGAAAATAAATACACGAATATGCACTCTATTGTGATTAAATAGTTTCAAGGGCAGTATTTTTGAGTCTGGCCCCTCGCTGTAACAGAGATCGGAACCAGATTTATGGGGGAGGGATCTCTTCGTTGGACACCGGATTTCTGAGAAATCAATGTCTGCACGTAATTAGTAAGGGAATAGAAACTGATTGGGAAGTGTAAACAGTTTGGGAGATCGGGTTTTAGCATGTGGAAAGAACAAGCAGGAGTCTAAAAAGTTCAATTCCTTTTCAGCAGAAGCCACCAAGGCCCAGTGGTTCTCGCTGAGGTTGTGTATGGGAACAATCATAAAAGACTAAAGCCTGAGAAAAGCTATGAGCCACAGAGCTGATCATACTGTATACGAGAGCGCTATTGAATGGTGAGTGACAGTGCCTCTGGGAAAACTGCGATATCAGGACTGTTGTGACCCGAGTTAAAGAGGCCACATGAAAGTAGGCTTGCTGTTGATAATCATATCCGTGGAGCTGGTGTAGATTCAAGTGGTTGTTGGAGGCCACTTGAGAATCAGACCCTGCGTTAAGAACAGCGGTTGAGCACTGCTGGAGCAACGTGGAGTTGTGAGAGACATTAGCACTGAAAACAGTGCCACATGTGTGCGGTGGGCGAGCAGAGATATCCGTGAGACTTATCATTGTTGTATCAGGTACTTCAACAATAATCAATACTTTCTACTGAATACCATTAGAAGTTAATTATATTCTTTTTGACTTTGGTTTGATTTTTTACAATAATTTTTTTTTAAATTAATTTTTGTCCATTGTCTTCTTCCATCGGGGTCCTTTGGGAAGTTCGGTTCTTTCAGGGAGTTGATCCTCAGTGGACAGAAACGCTGTATCGGGACAGGGTATCTGAAGTCCTCCCGGTAAATTTCAGTCTGATGTTTTCATGGTGCTGAAAGAAGGGTCACTCGACTTCAGCCTGGAGAATAGTAACGGAGACTAGCTCTAAAATACTCCCACTACCACCGTCCCTAATGCGTTGATGCCTCAGCTGGGGCCAATGGTGACTTCGGACAAGAGTGTAAAACTAGCTTAATCGGAACAGCTATCCATCATAGGTATCGGCCGATTCCCTTTCATTGACCATTGTCCATGTCGCTGGATTGAGGCTGCATGGAACTGTCCAGCGCAAGTCAGCCATCAGCACCTTGCAGAGGCATTCCAGTTACCGGTATAACTTTTGTAAAGGTAAAATGGGATATTCTTATATCTTCTTGAATTTCAACAGTCAAATAACATAGATATTTCCTTTCAAACAACCTTCTTGTCATCGGGCCGTTACCATGTGATACACCGAATGAATTTGATAAATTGCCACTGGGGCTCCATGTTACACTAAAACAATTTTACAGTCGGTTCCCTCTGATTATTTGGCGATGAGAATCTCGGAAACGTATCCGAAGCCAAAGGTATTCAATATAATTTACAATCAGTTACAGGACGCAATAAATTGAAGTAGATCCTTCAGCAGAAGATAAACTATCCAATATAATTCAAAACGTTGGCCGTTGCCTCTTTATATGCAGTCTGGAGGATCCGCTCAGGAACTGAACGGGAGGTGGTGGATCCGGAAAGATGCATTGCAAGGGAGGAATGAGGAGTAGCTTCGTATTCCTCAAAATAACTTCCCGCCGACTGCTGGGTGGAGGGCGCTGAAGTACCAAGAATTATCAATGTAATTTAGAGAATGGGTAACATTACATATGAGATGATTGGCATTGACAGTAGGCAACACGGTTTTGTGGGGGCGGGAAATTAACCTCATTCTCCTTCCCCGTGAGGATCTGCTGAGCAGTACCACGACTCACCAGGCCCTGTGAACGTCTAGGATTCCCGCTGACATTCAACAATTTTTCCTGGCAGTGAAATGACTCGGCAGTGAGACATTCCTTCAATCAGCCACATAATCACTAACAGTGAAATAGTCAAAAGATTTTAGAAAACACTGACTTACCGGGAATACCAAAGGCTGCGAGAATTGGATAATAAACATCTGTTACTTGTAGAATCGTTGGCCGGGTCATTTTTTTTTAGAAGGATGCGAGAGTTCACTCAGTTTTCTGATTGTATTTAAGAACCGTAATTGTTTCCCCCTTTATAGGCCACCCCTGTTGGCTGATGAAATCAGCTCATTTAATAATTCGTGTTAGTTATAGTCACTTAACAAACAAGCGGCTAATTAATCTGCCAATGGGGATATTGACCAGCTCAGCACCAAAAACTTCGTCAATTAATAGCAATGATCGGAAAATAACCCCAGAGGTAATGTATTCTGCGCATGCCAATTTTGAATGTTGAAAGGGACGTCCCTCCTGAAGAGTGTTGGTCTCTTGGAACTTCATATTATTCTGGTGCGATCTGAACTCAGACATTGCAGAATGTAAACGTGTTATGGACTGTAATGTACAACTTAAACTTATTGTATTCTGTGTGGATACCTCGCGATGACTCGGTGTTATTATGAATGGCGATGATATTGCTCGAACGCTAACAATACTGGACATGTCCGCGTATTTATGCTTTTGCTGTCAGTCAACAATACTAGACATTACCTACTATAACAATAAGAGTAGGAAAATTTAGAAAATTATCGGTGCTGATTTTAACCTATCATTATTCATGAAAACTCCACTCAAACTTTAAGATGTCCTGCTCCAATTTTTTTCCCCTGAAATACAAACAGAAAATGCTTGGATTACTCAGCAGATCTTGAAGCATCAGCGGAGAGTGAATGAGGGTTAATTTTTCAGGCAATGGTCAGCATTGACATTTAAATTTCAGATGTCCAGCATCGCAGCATCACTGGGGAAGGCCCTACACGAGCAATAATAGTTGTGTCCGTGCAGAGAATCATTCTAACATTTCTAGCTGTAACACTATAATGTTACTGCGGAGGCCTGTACCTAGAGTAGTTTGTGATAACATCCCTGAAACATTGCTGGGGGTCTTCCAGTGCCTCCAAGGATTTTTTTTTTCTTTTTTTGTTTTATTTCTTTCCGAAATCAGGTCGCCTGATTATAAGGTACAGTTCTGCATTGCCGGAGGTAATATTTTAATAAGGACTCTGGGTAAAATTGGCAAAGCCCCAATCATATGAACGTAATGTTGCCTACGATCCTCTGTTTCACATTAGGAACATTTATAATGCTTTGGCCCAATATCATGTCTCAAGTATTCTTGGGCGTAATCAAAAATAAATAAGGAAAATGAAAAGATACTTTTAGGTTGTAACTGCGCATGGAGAATTAAATGTTGTCATGACATATCACTGAAAAATGCTAATAGGGCAGATAAAACTATTCATCGCTCAAATTAATACAGCAGGAAGCATTTTATCCTTGAATATGCATAGCTTATATTGACGCTTACTCCTTAAAACTGAACACAAAGCGGAGTCACAAAATGAAAAGTCAAGCTATGGAGAATACTACTGCTTCCAGTTCGCGAGAGATCGATTATGTATCTCCCCAGTTGACAGCGAAAAGAACAGTAATAATTCGCCTAAGTGCAATTGCCTTACGAAGGGAAATGGTCGCATTCAAGGGGGAACTAAATGTGCATATTACACTTGAATGCAGATGTAAGGGGAAGATGTACCAATCTGCCAATAACAATCAATGTTATCGAAGATACAGCGGGCATGAGCACAAAATCCACCTATATCTCAATCACGACTTGTTGTAAAACAGCCATTTTCGGCATTTGACAGCCGTTAATTCAAGGTCTCAATCATGACTAATCACTTAAAATGTGGTAAATTTGTTGTAAAACAGCCATTTTTGGCATTTGACAACCGTTTATTCAAGGACTCTGATCTCGTTATCTCGCAACAAGGTTGAAAGACTCCTTATGCGTAAGAAGGGATGGTCACTAATTCTTTCAGTTAAATTATGTGTCTTCATTCCACCTGCCATAAATCAAAGCCATTGTGAGTGGCGAGTGTCATCCGAATTTAAATTGCGTTTGTAGAAGTTGTTACTGGATTTATAACATCGGAGGTGACGCCAGTATCAATTTCTGCGTCAATGTAATTTTCATTGTCAACCTTGCAGTGACGCATCGAGCTCGTTAACGGAGAACTCGTCTTGCACAATTATCATTGCCCTCAAAAGAGACCACAGAAACGAAAGGTGACTGGTATTTGACTCCTACCAGGGTTTGTTCTGTAAAGGGATGAAGAAATGGGTAGGGGATGGGGGGGTGGGAGAACCTTCCATCTCTCTGAAGCATAAAGAAAGCCAGTGGCCACAGATGTCCTTAAAAATATTTTTAATCCAACCAGAGGATGTTGGACACACTGTACGAGCCTGACAGCTTTTGTGAACAGAGACAGCAGAGCTAACGTTTTCTGGTTATTTATACAATAGGGAATAATTTGCTTTTTACCTCCACACAATTTACGACATGACCATAATTTCTCTACCCGAATCGTCTAATCAATCTCCTCTCAACCTTCCCCTCTCGAGGAAGAACATCTCCAGCTTCGCCCATCTATCCACATAACTGAAGCCTCCCATTCTTGGAATCATTCTCGTAAATATTTTCTGAACCCTTTCTAAAAACTTCGTTTAAGTTGAACCAGAATTTTATGAAGGTTCATTAATTAGTTCCTTTCGTTCTCTATGCCCTGATTTATAAAGCCGAGTGTTCAGGACGAAGGACTGCTTTCTAAAGTTGCCCTGCCACTTTCAATGATTTATGCACCTGTAAACCCAATTCCCTCTGTTCCTGCATCCGAATAGAATTAGGACCACCATTTTATGTCACCGCTTCTCGTTCATCTGACCGCATTGTATCACTGCACACTTCTGTATATTAAATTTCACCTGCATTGTGTCTTTCCATTCCACCAACCTACCTGTACCCTCTTGAAGTATATTATTATCTGCCTCACAGTTCACAATATTTCCAGTCTTGCACCATCCTCAACTTTTGAAACTAGGCCCTCTACACCCATGTCTAGGTTATTGATATCAATCTTGAAACTCACTGGTCCCACTACATAACAGAAGCCCGAACGCATTCCGCACCCTCACGCCCTTCCTCCACGCCCCAGTCAGAAATAAGGAACGTTTTATGTGAGTCATGCTTTAATAGGCTTGAATTCAATTATTAAACTGTGGCACAATTGAATTCCAGCTATGCTAAGGACTAGCGATTCACAACGCCACATGTTTGGAAATAAAATTCTTTCGGGAACTAATAGTGTTAACTACAAAGCATAGTTTTAATAATATTTGCGGACTCAAATGATTAATACAGGGGGAGAGAACGTTCGTGTAGATTAAGGAATGATACGACAAATTAATTTGCTTAGAGCTCCTGCAACTCCAAATCCCCCAATGCAGCACTGTATTTACATCAGTCATAGAGTTATTAATAAATACATGAAGTCTCATTTATATTAGACAACTAAAATTGAAGAAAAGGAGGTCTTTTGGACTCAGCCATAAACCCTGATTTCACGTGCCACTCCAGGACATGATTACCAATAATTAAATTTATTCAATTACGGGATGTGGGCTTGGCTGGGTAGGCCAGGATTAATCGCCCATCCTTAATTACCATTAAGAAGGTGGTGGTGAGCTGCAGTCACTATGCTTTTAGAGAGAGAGTTCCAGGATTTTGATCCAGTGCCAGTGAAGGAACGGTGTTATATTTCTAAGGCAGGGCGGTGAGTGACTTGGAGGGGAACATTCATCTGGTGGTGTTCTCATGTCACTGCTGCTCTTGTCGTCCTAGATGGTCGTGGTCGTTTTGTTTGAAAGGTGCTGTCTAAGGAGCCTTGGTGAATTCCTGCAGTACATCTTGTAGATGGTACACATTGCTGCTACTGTGCATTAATGGTGGAGCTAGTGAAAGTTTGTGGATGGCGTTAAGATCAAGCAGGGTGCTTTGTCTTGGATGGTATCAAAGTTCTTGAGTGTTGTGGGAGCTGCACGCATGCAGGAAAGCGGAGAGCATTCCATCAAACACCTGGCTCATGCCTTGTTGATGGTCGTCGTGCTGTTGGTGGAAAGGAGTTACGTTTCTCGCCGCATGATCCTAGCCTCTGTACCTGCTCGGTTATTCACTTTAATTATATGGCTAATCCAGTTCAGTTTCTGTTCAATAGTAATCCCCAGGATGTTGATAGAGGGAAATTCGTTATCATCTTGCCATTAAATTCGAAGAGCAATGATTAGATTCACTATTGCTGGAGATGATCATTGACTGCGCTTCTATGGCGCGAATGTTACTTGTTACTTATAGGTCCAGGCCTGGATATTGTCCAGGTGTTGCTGCATTTGGCCATGGGTGGTTACAGTGTTCATGGAAACGTGAATTATACTGAACAATGTGTAATCATCAGCGAACACCCACGTTTCTGACGTTCTGTTGGAAGGAATGTCGTTGATGAAGCACCTGAATAGAACTGGGCCGACAACATTAAACTGAAGAATTCGTGCAGTAATGTCCTGGAACTGAGAGGATTCACGTTCAACAAACATTACCATTTTAATTTGTGCGAGGTATGACTCCAATCAGCAGAGAGTTTTCCCCTTGGTTCCCATTGACTTCAAACTTGCCATGGCTCCTTGATGCCACACTCGGTCAAACGCTGCGTTGATGTAAAGGGCAGTCACTCCCACCTCATCCAGGGGACATCATGGAGATAAGTATCATGATCATTTCAGGTTGATGATTTTTCAGCAGAACTGTACAAAACTCCGAATGAGCTTTCTTGCTTTTAATGGGATGGTATCACACTTCCCCAACACAAATATCATGTAAAATCCTTAACAAACTGGCGAAATAAACATCTATGCTTTTGTCGCCCCCTGGACTTGCTGCAACTGAAATTTTCCGAAAAAATGCATTCTTCAAAGCTTTGAAAGACGAATGTGGGTGAAAGTTCAGAATTTGCTCTGTCAAACCCCGTAGCAGATGAACAATGGTGTTCAGAGCAAGAAGAGGGAACAAGTTCAAAACTTTGCATTACAAACACTGGATGAAATTTCTCCCTGAAGTTTAATTAGCTAAGGAGCTTATCTGGTAAATAAGTTACCCTGATTTCTTGTCTCCCTCGCTCCTCTATCCAATTAGTTAACACATGGCTTTTAATTAAACTAATGAGCTCCAGAAGTAGCATTTAAAATCACGTGCTCACATAAAGAAGCCGGAAATGTACTTTGTTTCCTTCGGAGGTTCATGCGTTATAATAAATTTTAATTATTGCCGGCGACAACTGTGAGATAGGATTAAATGACCTTTTGATGATGCACATTAGGCAGGAAAGAGCGTTGAGGTCTCATTCTGAGCTTTGCCCAGGTCTGATGAAAAGTCATCGGCCGAAAATTTGCTTGTCTCCACTGATGTTCCCTGGGTGAAGTGAGAGAGACTGCTATTTATATCAAGGCAGAATTTGACCGAGTGTGGTATTAAACAGCCCGCCCACAATTGAAGCCAATGGGAACTAGACGATAAACTCTGTGCTAGTTGGAGCATTGGAGTTTGTTGAGGTAGACCTTGGGATTTTTGTGATTCTCAAAAATTTGAATGTTACTTCCAATGAGCTGTTTTGCTTTAGAGGGGTTAATATCACATTTGCCCAGAGCAAACACCATATGCAATTGTTTACCCATTCGCAATATTCAACTCTGTGAGTTTGGAGGTTTCTTATCAAATTTCTTCAAATTTAACAACTCCCCGAAATCATAACAATCTTCAAAACGTTGAAGTTTCAGTGCAGATAGCTGGGTAACAGCAGTTGTCACATTACAGACCATGAGTAAGGAGCGCGTAGTTGGTGCAATGTAGAAGATTTG
Organism: Carcharodon carcharias; assembly: GCF_017639515.1. Taxonomy (NCBI): domain Eukaryota; kingdom Metazoa; phylum Chordata; class Chondrichthyes; order Lamniformes; family Lamnidae; genus Carcharodon; species Carcharodon carcharias. The sequence continues at coordinate 1,978,247 of NW_024470595.1, read as the reverse complement.
TTAAATGAAGCCAAAGTATGGCTGCTGGTCTGCCTGTGAGGGAAATGTGCTGTGAAGGGTGAATTGCCAAACAAGGCATTCTAAGCAAAAAGTGGTTTCACAGCCTAAAATCAGGTTACGAAGGAAGCTATTGGAAACATGTGCAATCCAGCTGGATATATCAATCGGTAACAATTAAGAGACTTTATCTGCGGGTCTATGGTTCGAGTACTTATCTCAGTGCTGCCTTTTGTCTGCAAATGACTTTCACCTCTGTGACACAACAGGGAGTAAAGTAGTTAGGCATGCAGAGTCCTTCATGAGAGAAGAAGAGACAAATATGCTTCTCCGATTTGCAGAAAAAAAACATTAAATTAACGAAATTATCGTTGATTCCATCAACTTTTAACAATGTGTTCTAGGTTTCCAGTTGCCATTAATCTGAAAAGAGCTTCTGGATTTTCCTCTTGTTTAGCCTAGACGCCATCGCTGTGAATCAGCGGCAGCAATATGAGATGATTCAGCCCCATTCCTCCCGCCGGGTAAGCAGCTAATCAGTTTCACCTAACAACAGGCTTAAAAAGAATAGAAACCTCGATCAGATCACCATTTATTCTTCTTTTCTCAAGAGAATAGAAGGAGGGAGAAGCCTTGAAAAGAAGACAGACAGGACGGAATGAATGGCTTCTTTTTGTGCTGCATCCATTCTATGATTACACCTTTCTAGGATTATCAAACCTGAACTCCTAAAGTAAACGACTGAACTCTGGAATCCCAAAGGTGAATCAACATTGTTTCCACTCCAAGGCCAAAGTTGTCCTGATGTTTCCTCTGACTGGTGCCTGTAAGAACATGAGAAATAGGAGTTGGTGTATCATGGATTTCAAGGCTTCTCAAAATATTCACGACTATTGGCTGATCTTCTGCCTCAATTGCATCTTCCTGAAATTTCTCAGTTGCCCCTGTCGTACAGCGCCATCCCAGAAAAAGAATTCCTAATGAATTTCAAGCCACAGAAAACGTGAATAACGATGTCTACTGCAAACTACTTGGATACAATCCAAAACGGTACAGTAGAAAACTCGTTTGTAGTTTTTATGCCAGTTCGTTAGTTACATGGATCTTTTTTCTAATTGTAGCAGAAAATTCAAGACAGTTGTCCAAAAGTCGAGTGCAATGAGTGTCAACTCCGATATGACAGTCTGGAAGTGCAGATTTAAAGGGTTTTTTTTTTACACGTGCACTGGCGGTTTTTGAGCCCTGTACCTGGAGACAAAAGTCCCTTTGCTTTTCTACAGCCTCTTGTTTCTCACCACATAGGAAGTACACTTATTACTCAACTGCTGCCTGAAATATAAGTTCCATGTGTACTCACCATGTCCTTAGTGACTGGCTCTGTATCTGCTGTCCATTGCATTTCCATTCTACCTCCTTTGTTCTGCAACAGACACAGCCCGAGGCAGCAGTTTATGTCGATCCATTTTATCGAATCCACAAACAATTTTCTTGGTGGTTTCTCAAATCAAAATTGCAGAATGAATACGGGAAACGATCGTAGAACATAAATGCATTATGTTTCTGCTTCCATCAACAAGACCTTTCTTTGCTATTGTGCTTTTAACATAGTTATTGTCGCATCTCGGGATTTGGTTTCAGCAGGTTCTCAATATACAAATTCTTATATTTAAAATCGTGATGTTTGCAAATTGATTTTGCATATATCGATGTTTCTGTTCTGAATAAATGTGTGTGTATCTTTGTTAGCTCTCCATTCCTTTGTGTATATCTGCGTTGTGTGCAAATATATTTAGGTGTGATTGGGGAAAGAAAATAAACAGGCAGGAAGAAATATTTCCTCATCAAACCAGAATCAGGCCAACTGAGGAAAATACAGATATCTGTTACCAGAAGAATGATGAGAAACATTTATGTTCAGCACAAATAGTACAAATCACACGAAAGAGGCACTCTCTGAGAGTTGTTTTGGGCGGAGATCAGTGTGGTTTACTTGCTGCCAAGCTGTGTAGTTATGGCCGAGTTGTTAAAACGATGGATTAAAAATCCTTTAAGATGTCCTTGTGCATATTCGACTCCTGCCCACTACACAGCGTCGTTTACTTGCTCAGTTTCAAAATGTGGCCAAGCTCCTTTGACACGAATTCCACGTAAGTGGAATTATATTCCACACCTCTGCACAGCAGAAGTCTCTTTCCTCATTCTATTTCATCTGTGCATGTCCGCGAAATTTCTGCCATGAATACAGCAAATATCAACTAAATTAATGCCACCCTTCTTTTTGGCCCTCTCTCACTCGGTCTAAGTCACTTTTTTTCTAATTATATATGGCCCACTATGACCACAGTAGTAATCGTGTGTGTTCATACTGTGTCTATGTTTGTTATTTTTATTTATTCTTCCTGTGTTGATCTTTTTTTATTGTGCTTTTGTAAGAAGCTCATCTTCAAAAAACCTTTCCAATTTCCTTGTAAAATTATTCATGAAATTATCTTCTACCAACTTTTCAGATAGTGTTAGAGGTCCCACCAAATCTGAATGGAAATTTCTCTGCTCCCTTCCTCTCTATGTCTTTCTACTAATGAATTCGATTCCACCCGTTAGTTATTTGACTACTCACTGAAGGATTATTTTCCCTTTTTAGCCTCCCCACCCCTCGCATAATCAGGGAAACACTATTCTGTGATTTTCTAATCATCAATGTCCGACGTACAACAGCTCGAACTTGCTCAACAACTCCTTATAACTGAATTAGTTAATCATTCAGAGCATCCCAGTAAGCGTCCTCTGGCCCCATTCTAATACCTTGGTGATGAGTGGTGACCATCATTAACCACAAGATTCCTTAATAATGTGGAATTGCAGGTGTAAAAGTTCTATCATGGTACCAGTGCGTTAATATACTATTTGCCCATTTATCTACCCCAATAACCAACATGCTGTTCGAACGACATTATGGATTTTGTGCATAGGGAGATAAGTGCCTCTCCGCCCATCCACACTTTACAAAAATCTCGCATTAACAGTGTAGAGACTTTCGACATTGGTCCTCCCAAAGTTCACAATTTAGTTTCTTAATTCCTCGTCTTGAAATTTGTCAACTTTTTTATGTGTTATTTTTATGTGTGCATCTTACATTCTGAACTCTTTGCTTGGCAGATGGCTGTTTCTCTGGAAGTCATTTTCTTTGTCACATTCAACTAATGAAGAGTTGGAATTGCGATGCGTATCGCTGTCCTTATTTCTCTATCTGACAAGCTTTGATTGTCTGTCTGTCCCACTGTTTCCCTCTCCGTGGTCTCTCTGTGTAATAAAAAAACATCTTCCAGTCAGGCTGATGAATTCACCCAGGACCATTCTCATATTCCGTGATCCCCACAGAATTCAATAATCTATGAGTCTCAGCTTTGGATGTATTGGGCTTTCCTAATCCTCTGGGGCAGATAACTTCAAATATTCACAAACATTTTTACAAAGTCATTTCTCCTCATCACTCATTATACTAAACTTCAGAGATTATAGACACATTTTACTCAATTTGTCCTCTCAATCCAGGAATGGAACGAGGGATCAAGCTATAATTTTAACATTTGCAGTTCGAACTTTAGGAAATGTTGGCTTTATTCAGCAGGTCAGGCAGCAGCGTTAGCGTACCAGCCTGAAAGATTAACATTGTTTCTCTCCAAGGGTGCTGTGTTTTCTGCAGAGTAAAACAGGAATTTTCTGCTTATACTTCAGATTTCCTATATCTGCAGTTAGTACGAACATACGAATTAGAAGCAGACGTTGGTCAATTGCTGCCTCGAGATAAGTCCTCCTATGACCAAGATCATTGTTGATTTGTTTGTCTTTCGAGTTCCACATTCCCATCTGCCCCGTAAAGCTTTGAATCCCTTGCATCACAAGAACCCATCTAACTCTATCTGGAAAAATATTAAATGACACCTCCTCCACTGCTATCTGAGTTCGAACGTCGCATAACACTCTTAGACGGAAAAAAAAAAATCACCCCTCTGCCCTAAAAGGAAGACACCTAATTTTCAACATTGCCCCGAAGTCCTGGATTCACCCATTAGATGAAACATCCTTTCCACGTCAACCTTGGCAAGATCATTAAGTATATTTTATACTTAAATCAAGTCATTCCTTACTCTTCTAAACTCCAATGAAAAGAAACCCAGCCTGTCCAATCTATCCTCATAATGTAACTCGTTCATTGAAGGTATCAATCTTGGGAAACCTCCTCTCAACCGCCTCCAACGGACTTACATCACTCCATAAGTAAATAGACAAAAACCTGCACGCAATATTCGAGGTGTGGTGTCGTCAGTACTGGATAGAACTGAAGTGTAAAATGTTACATTTGTGTTCAATCCCTCTCATAATAAAGCATAACATTCCGTTAGCATTCTGCATAACGTGCTGTGCCTGCACATTAACTGTTGGTGACTCATGGACGAGGACACTTAGATCCATCTGCATCTTGGAATTCTACAGTCGTCCACCGTTTAAGTAAAAAATTGATTTTTTTTAACTCTCCCTGCCAAAGTAAACAACTTTAATTCCAACATTATAATCACCTGCCAGATGTTTGTCCACTCACTCAACCCATCTATTTCCATCTGCAAATTCCTTTTGTCTCCTTCACAACGTTCTTACCTCTCTTTGTACCAACTGCAAATTTAGCTACTCTGACTTTACACCCCTCATCAAAGTCCTTGATGTATACATTAAGAATTTGAGGCCCCAGCATATATCCCTGCGGTGCTTCAATTGTCACATCCTGCCAATCATGCAAAGGACCATTTATGCATACTCTCTGTTTCTGTAAAACAATCAGCCCTCTCTCCATGCCAATATGTTACCCTCTATACCATAAGAATTTATTTTCCTCAATAACCTTTGATGTGGCACCTTATCAAAAGCCTTTTGGAAATCCATGTGCAGTATATCTAACGGTTCCTCTTCTACCACGAGACATGACTTTCCTTGAATGAACTCTGATAAATTGGTTAAACATGATTTCCCTTTCGCAAAACCATACTAAGTCTTGTTTTTGCATGGGTCCAGTGAACCTTCTTTATATCAACTCTAACGGGAGATTTTCATCCTTCAGGTAGGCACACCATACAGACACTTATTCATTTATTTCAAGTCCCTTACAGCAAAGGCTGCCCAGCAGGGTGAGAAAGAAGCTGATCACAACATCCTGGAACTTCCTCCCTCACAGTACTCTGGGTGTGCCGACACCACATGGGCTGTTGTGATTCAAGAGGAGAGCACAACACCAAGTTCTCTAGGTTAATTAGCGATGGGCAATAAATGTTGGCCTAGCCAGCGACGTCCACATCTCCATAACGAAAAAAAAACACACTGACCTTGGGTATAAAGTGAGCAATATGATTTTGATTTTTTTTAGCACAGGCGGTGTTGGTTGTATGTATGGATCAGCAGTGGACTAGATTGTTTCACAAAATTCGAAAGAGTTGTTAAATCATTATTAGGAGCAATGGTTAATACCTTCCATTCAATCGTTTCGAAATTGGGATTTTGGAATTATTTTTCCTATTTATATAACAGTAGTTAATGAATTTTGTACTTGGAGAACAATTTCCCTTTCCTTCCTGCTCCCTGCTCCCTGCTTCTCACCAGTTTGAAAACATTGCTCCAGTTTGCCACCTGGTGTGAGCAATACCTGCTGTTTGTGTTACTCCTACACTTTTACTGACGGGCTATGCTTCTATGGTTCACTATTCTTTCCTTTCACCCTCTGTGTCCTCCACGCACAATTTGAGGAGGGAAGTATGGAATCTTGTAGCTTTTTTTGAAAACTGGAAACCTTTCAAATCCAAATGACACATTGAATACGGATTGTTATAGAATATATAAAAGGGTTCTCTTCACATTTCTATATAAGTATAAAAACTGACATCTTTATAACGCTTTCATCACAGCTGCTGTGCTGTCTCTGGCCTGGATGACATCCGTTTGGACTTCCTTATATTTATGAATAATATTGTGATATGCAAACGGCTTGTGGAGGTATCAGTGTATTTTTCGGGAAAAGGCAGTGTACATAAGTGCTATTTCTCTATGTATTTGTGTTTTGAGGATATTTAACCGTAAGGGGCGAATGAAAGGGCAGGAAAAAATCCAAATGAAGTCAGATTCAGGCGAACTAATTAACAGAGAGTAGAGATCCATCTAAGTGGACCTATAAACAGCAGAGACATGAAATCTAACACACAAAACCAAAAGGATATCACAGTGAGCTCTGGTTGTTTCAATTATACTTGCCATGATCGTCAACCTTCACAGTCATTTCCTGATAATCCCGTCATTAGGATTGGGCAATTTGAGCACCGCGGCCCGATCAGCAAGTTGCATTTTACAATAAACGTTCGATCATATTTGCCTGTGAACGTCAATTCCGTTCATACCATGTAAAACCGCTGCACGTGGAAGTAAAATGATTGTCAAGTGAGAAAGAATATTTCACGTGTCATGAGCAGTGATAACATCCACAAGATGTAAAGACAAATATTGGTTAAAAGCAAAAATTTTTGTCCTCGCGTCAAAGAAAGTGCTCAGAGAGAGGCAGTGAAATGCTGACTCATCTGCACTCGCTCCAATTTAAATTTCATTGTTCAAAGCCATACAAGTGGCATGGGGAAAAAAATAACCATTATTTTCAGACTTTTGAATGAACTTCCGAATTCTCATCCCTTAAGTCTCGGAATGAGATCACTTTTTTTCCAGATGCATTTGGATGGAAAGTGGCTGCCCTCCCTTTCCCGGAAGTCCCATTCCAATACTGTGAGCAAGAAAAATTTTGGACAGCGACTTGCGCGTTCCATAACCACATATATCTTACAATGGTATTCCCAGAAAGTGAAGTTCATGGACAAGTTCAGCACGGTCCAACATTGACAGGTATACCCAGGAACTAGTATCTCTGAGCAGGCTTACACAGGTCGAACGCAGCTGGGCACTGATACACAGGATCCGCATAACTTGAGAGGGTTACACAAATACCATCATAGCTGGCGGGAATATTCACAATTTGTAGTGGGATACTTAGGGATTTTGAAACGCTGTTTTGCCACCAGCATGATGCAGGTCAAATGTATTACAATTGGCCAGCGTCTTCAGAAATAGTTTGCCTTCACTAGTTCCACCTCTACACTATTCACAAAAAATATAGTTTTACACAGTGCGATGGTATGCTCCAGTTCTATATGTGCAAGCACAGGCGAATTCCATTAATTACTTGTAACGCATTAATTAACCTGTTTCTTAAAGTTAGATCTAGGTTCATTGAAAGCCTGTTTTTTTTCCTCTCTTACTATAATTGAAAGGGTGCATCCAACATGCCGATGCGATGTTCTGAAATGTGGTTTAAGTGAGTTAGCATGCTTTCTGCTTTTGAGCGCTGCATTGCCTCTCATTTTCAGTCCACACTGACGGTTGATAGGAATGCAAAAAAGAAAGGCAAATGTATAAATCTCTCCCTGGCAGTGCACAGGCTTTCCATCAACAAACGCTCAGCTGTGCCTCTTCGCAGGGAACATGGAAATTGAACCCTCACAGCCTCAGGCTGAAGATTCAGAATTACTGAGAGCAGGTTGGAACCCACACAGTCCGTGTACAGGCTCACCAACTTGGAATGCCCAAGCGCTTATTGCAGTAATGTCCAATATTCTGCTGGACGATTACAACTCTGTAGAATATTGAGCTGCCCTTCGATAAGGATGTCGTGGGGGTTGTGGGTGGTGGGAGTGCAGGTATGGAGGAATCAGAAAACAAACAGGGTCATCAGCAAAACATAAATCTTAAATCAACTGAAAACAACTTTTTGGGAAGTCATCCCTGACTTCAATTGACAGTTGGAGAGGCGGTGGAACACGACATTGAGTGGGATATTAGGGGAAACATTGTTACCGAGGAAAATCTAGACACCATAGAGAGGCCTCTTGTCTTGTTAGAGCTGGATATCCAATCCATAGTGGATGGGTTTAGCAAAGGAATTCACTCAGTTGGCTTGGACAAAACTCTAGGTTTGATACGAGCACGCCTGAACTCAACAAACCGAGGAAATTTGCATTTCTGCAGCTGCTTCGCGAAGCTCTGTGAATCTGATAGATGGAGGAGATAGTGCCCAAAGAAATGCACAATGCAAATATTGTGACCGTGTGCAATAACAAGGGCGACCATGCCGATTGCAATAACTATTGAGGCATCTTCCTGCTGAGCATCATGGGAAAGCTATTTGCCCAAGTTGCACTTGTCAGACTGCAGATCGTGGTTGAATCAAGGTCTGGTTTCGGAAACGGGAAGCCAACAATTGACCTGCCCTTCTAAGTCCGGCAACTGCAAGCAAACTGCCGTGAGCAATGGAGGCCACTCGATTTAGCCTTTATTGATATCACCAAGACATTCGGCCATCTGAGCAGAGACATATCTTTTATTTTTTCATTATAACCATTAAAATTCTCTTTGGCCTTTCAACCATGAAACTATTTGTTTCTTGCACGCTAATCTGACAGACCTTCGGTTTTGTACTTCACAGATGCTAAAATTATATCTTTCTCCAGTTTTGATCAGAAATCATCGGCTGAACCATTGGCTCTGTTTGTTTCGACAGGCGTTCAGTGACATTATGAGGAACTACACTATTTTCGGTTAATTACAGATTTCCAGCACCCACAGTATTTTGCTTTTCTAACTGGCAGTATGGTGGAATCAGCTTCAACACGGATTCAAAGAGAAATAATTTACAGGGTAATGGGGGAAAGATGAAATGTGCAACAAATATGAAAACACTTTCCAATATTCAGCACAGACTGGAGGGGCGGACAGGCCTCTTTCTGAACAGTGGAGTTATATGATACTGCGAGTCCCATTTCTATATGGACTGGGAGATTAGAAACTGCTCAAGACATGAAGAGCATGAATGAATAATTCGGGATTATTGCCTGATGGTTTGTAAAGACCATATAATGCATGTAACAACGCTGCATTAGGCAGCTGTGGTGACCGGGTGGTTAAGTTGTTGTACATGACTGTTGTACATGAGTCCGGTGTGAACGTTCAAACACAGTTCGCAGCCTCCATGATTTAAATGATTAGCAACTTCCATCAGCTCCCTAACTTGAAAACGCATTAAATTTAATAAATTGACACAACACTTCGAAACCCAAAAAATTGATCCAGATCAATTGTTTAATGTTGGTTTGATGGAAAGTGAACAACATGTAAAATGAGTGTTCAGCAAACAACAAAAGCAGCCTGAAATGCATGTATTCAAAGAACCACGAAATGTTTGGGAGGAAAAGGAGGATCTTTGGCTAATGAGCAGTTATACGGTTTGATCTCATTCAGTTGGAATAAATTAATCTGTAAGATAACCAGAACAGGCCTCGAGCCTGTAATTATCAGATAATATCACCATTCACACCAACAACCAACGCGTGACCAATCGGCATGCAACTACCAATGCTTGGTTGAACCGAATGTTATTAAGGAGTAAGTAAACAGCATGATTGTCTTTAACTTTTATTTTCTGGTCACTGGGCTAATCTGCAGCTCCTTGGCAGAAGTGGATGTGAACTCGATTCCTCGCTTTTCATCCTCACGACTATTTCATTAGTCTGCCCTTTGTTTTTTTATCTCTCTTGAACTCCCGCTACATTCTTCTCAATTCCAAACTTTAAACTGAATCTCAGTCCTTAAATTTAAGACACTTGCTGCCCATTTAACAAAGTCCTCCTGCGTGATTGAATGAGAAATTTGAACCCGATTATGAATTGTTAAGGGGAGCATATGAAGACAGAGGAACATAGGAAAAAGTCCTCAGATCAGGTGTAGGCCCATCAACCCTTCGACCTTTCTCTGCTATTCGAGAATATCATGGCTGATCTGATTGCCATCTCAACTCTGCTGGCCTGTCTGTCCTTCCATTGACTATCAAAAATCTATCCAACTCAGCCTGGAATAAATTCAATGACCCAACCTGTTCTACTTTTTGAGGAGGAGTTTTGGGGGTGGGCAGAGCTGAAAACATTTTGGAGCAGTGAGGTGGGGTTGTGGGGGATGGGGGAGAGAGGGGAGTTGCAGAATTCCACTGATCAACTCCGCTCTGGCAGAAGTAAAAAATCATCCATTCCTAAAAATGGATACCTTTCATTTTTCATCTCTGACCCCTACCTCTAGCCTCCACCCGATAGATGTCTCCTCGGGATCGCATGTGATTCGTTAAGTTCACTCCGATTTCTTCTGAACTCCAATGGGTGCAGACCAAAACTGTCTTCATAAGTTAAACCCATCTTCTCGGAATGAATTGAGTTAACTTTCTCTGAAATGCTTCCTATGCATTTGTTATGATATGGCATGTGATATGTGCCAGTTGGACCAAATACACAAGAGACACTTGGCCAATATGTCACAACGGTTTTGCAACTTGTGTTTATTATCTCGAGGCTTATGCACTGAATTCAGAGGATTGATCCAACTCAAAGCTTTAGAGATTTCATAATTAAATTGAAACGTTTATTAACAAAAGAAAAAAGAACCAATAAACACACACAAGATTAAATTTACTTGGTTATTTAGTCTTAGCGGTTAACACAATTCTTAGTTAAACTGGCTGCCTACTGCACTCCCACTCTAGAATGCAGTGCAAAATAAAAAGAGCAAGGTTACTACTCCTATTATACGACTGTCATCTTCCATAGGCTTATAACCCAACTTTTTTTTTTTGCTGGACACAGCCGTCTTCTGCTAAAGTGGTTGGAATCATTTCCCCAAGGGCTTCTTCACAGCATGTACCTTGCAATCGCACACAGCTATGACCATTATATAATATTTCATCTCTCTTTTTTAGCGTTTTCTCACTCTTTAATCTGTAAATTACTTTGCTCTATATACCTTAGGAAATATAGTTTTTGCATAATACAAAAATCTTTCATGTAGACAATATGGCCTCTTTCTTTTTCGGAGAAAAATGAACATTTTAACTTTGCCGTGTTTTTCTTGTTAGTTATCAACATCCTGCCAACCATTTGAAACTATCCCCCTTTCCCTTTATCTTAAAATGCACGTTTCCTTCATCCTATCCTCGTCCATGTTTGCTCATTAGCATTTCAAATGTCCTTTTACACCGAGAGAATTTTGATAACTTCAACCTTGCTGTATATCTGACTCCAATTCAATTTATTCACTCACACGTACAGAATCATCCACCCTCACGCACATGAGCCTACAATAATCTTATGACAATTGTTATTGTTTCATGACGAATTCCTATGTTGTTTTTCAAGCATGGAGGCCAAAACAGTAAACAGTATTCCAGATGCGTCCTTCCCAAGCTCCTGTACAGATGCAGTAAAGCTTCATTGGATTTAGATTCCAGTCTTTCTCAGTAAGTGCCGACATGTCATTGTCTTCCTAATCATTTGCTGGACTTGCATACAAGATTTTTCTTTATTGATTCATGCACCAGGACACCCTGCACAGATATTGCCAGTTGAAAAAAACTATTCCGCTAGATTGGAATCTGAGACTAAGAACCATAGTTTTTAAAAAATAGATACATTTCAACATTGAAACGAGGAAACATTTCCACACAGCAAGGATGCTGGAAGTTCAGAGCTCCCTTATGTACACAGTGATTGGTGGTTTTACTTTAAATCTGTGATCTAGAGCGTTTCATTACACAAAACAATTGATGTACGTAGCAAAAGAGATTTGGTTCTCCATTGTCACGACGTCACTGAATATCAGAACACAACCTAGGGGCAAAATTGCCTCACCAAAAGCAAAGCTTGAGGAAAAGCGGATCATTTTTCGGCTCAGCACTGTGAAGCCTCCTGAGCTCACCAATTTTAGTTCAAACTATCCGCCTCCATCTTGTTCTCTTTTATCCTATTGCCATTTTGGTTTGGTCCCGTTTAGTCCATCGTTCCTTTATTTTGATTTTGGAGGGCTACTGTGCATCCATTAATAATCTCACTTAGAAAGACAGTTTCTTTATTTGAAGGAAAATTCTATTTTAGCCTGCGTTGCAAGGGGATTATAGCACAAGAATAAATATGTCTTGCTAAAATATCACAGGCTTTGGTGGAACTATAACTTTAATTATATTTGCACTTTTGATATGCATGTTTAAAGAATGATCTAATTGCATTGGACACAGCGAGTGTCCCCTGATTTGTCCCCGGGATGAGGGGGCTGTCCTTGGCTGAGAGGTTTAGTGAAATGGAGCAGTAGTTCGCCTTACCCACGTGGTGGTTATAAATGTTACTATCCTGAACCATCAATGCAAAGATTTTAAGTGAATGTACAATGCTCACTCTCTATTTTTCTTTTTTTTTATGCCAGGGTAATATTACACGAGCATTAACCAAGAGACAAACTACAATTAGGAAAACTCTGGGAACACTCTGCCAGTCCAAAAACATCTAGCTAGAGGCAAACATGAGTGTAAGGCGTCAGGCCGATGAGCTCCCATCAGAAATGGCCTTTTCCAGCACTGTTTCTAAATGTCGTGCACTTTCTTCTAAACACGTTGACTTGGTCACATTCAGAAGCAAAACGTACCTCCCTTCGTTGCCAGTTACCACATTGAATACATGGGGCTGAATGCAGTACCAACAATACTTTAGGAGTTTGAAGCCATCCAGTATCAGAAACTTGGCAGCAGTGTGTATAATGTGCAAGCCGCAGCAGTTCAACAACTCGCCAAGGCTCCTTTGACAACAACTTCCAGACACACGACCTCAATCATCTTGAAGGACAAGGGAAAACCACCACCTGCAAATTATTGTCCATGCCACACGCTAAGCTTGCTTGGAACTGTACCACATTACCTTCACCGGTGCTGTGTCAAAAAACGTGGAAATGCTTCTTGACATCACAGTGGATGTAACTATACCACAGAGAGAGCAGCGGTTCAAGCAGATTGTTCACCACCACCTGCTCAAGGGCAATAAGAAATGGATAATAAATGTTGGCCTTACCATCGAAGCTCACACCCATCAACAAATCTTTAAAATGGCCGACAATTTATTCCAATGCTCTCGGCCACCATCTCCTGGGGTCGTGTCTGAGTCTCAACTGTAACCATCCAAAGTGACCGCAACCTCGGTCACCGACAAATTGACAGGTACAAGGTCATGCTCTGCTTCAGTGAGATTCCTTCCAAGAGCATTTTCCCGGTGGAATGTTAGCGAAGAACACAATGAATTGAAAGAAATATGGTTGATTGAGGAGCATTAGAAGTCTTGATTGCACTGAATCGCTTCCCAAATCCCCTGAGGCTTTCATGGATTGAGCCGTAATATCCCTCTTTTGGGTGGTTGCGCAGCAGAACATGGTGGACGAGGAAGAGAAAATTTGGTCACTTTTGCAAATATTATCTCTGTAACCCGCGTTTTCACTGGAATGGGCTCAATAGGGTGCAAAAATCAGTCACCAAGATAAACATTCAGAGCTCAGATGTGCACGGGAGGAGGAGAAATAGAGGAAGGGCAATAATGTTAGGGGACTGAATGATGAGGGGTACAGGAAGGCTTTTCAGGGGCTGCAGGTGTAATTCCAGAATGGTTTGTTGTCACCCTGGGTCCAAGGTTAAGGATGTCACTGAATGGCTGCAGAGCATTCTGAAGGGGGAGGCTACAGCCAGAGATTTGGTTCACATTGGTGGCAGCCACATAGGTCAAATGAGGGATGATGTCCTGCAACAAGAATTTTGGGATCTAGGCAGCAAATTAAAAAGCACGGCCTCAAAGGTTGTAATCTCTGGATTATTCCTGGTTTCATGTGCTGGTGAGTGTGAACTAGTCGGATAGAGAAGATGAATGCCCGGCTGAAGATTTGGTGCAGCAGGGAGGGCTTTAGACATCTGGATCACTGGGCCCCTTTCTGGGGATTGTGCAAACTGTAAAAGTCCGACATGTTGCACCTGAACTGGAATGTGGCGAACACCCTTGCGAGGAGGTTACTGAGGGGGCATGATTTTGCTGGTTGTATTTGGGGTTTAACATAATTTGCAAAGGGGTGGGTTACGGGTGGAGGTTAGTAGTGGGTGCTGTACAGACAAGGATAGAAGGAGAAAGGACACAGGTCCGTCTGGAAGGAAGAGGTTATATAATCCAGTTAAGGGGAAAGGCAGCATGGAAAGGCTGTGTGGCATCTATTTTCATGCAAGGGTTCTTGCAAGTAAAGTAAATGAATTGTGAGTGTTAATTAATACATGGAGATACTATATCATTGCTATCTTGGAGGCAAGGTTGAGAGTTGGGAACGACTCGCAGCTCAATATGCCAGGGAATAGAATCTTCAGGCGAGACAGGGAGGGGTGTGTTTTGTTGTGGAGGCAATGCAATTTGAATGTTCTAATAGAAGAGGGGGGTTCGCAACATTGACCAAGGAGTCAAGTACTGCAAGAAGGAGGGATCACATCATAAAAAAGTTCGTCAAATGAGACCATATGGGGAGAAACTAAAGACCAAAAGGGGACCAACTCATTGCTGGGAGTATACTGTAGACTCACTTACAGTCAGGTAGAGCTAGTGGGGCAGATATGTAGGGAAATCTCAGAGAAGTGAAAAGAAACAATACAGTGATAGTAGTAGGAGATTTCAATGTTCCCAACGTTTAATAGGATCGAAAAAGTGTGAAAGGCTTTGACGGGGAGGAATTCTTAAAGTATATCCAGGATAGCTGTGTAAACCAGCACATAGAACACCCTACAAGAGAGGGTGCGATGGACGACTTACTTTTAGGGACCAAACCCGAGCAAGTGATAGAAGTATCATTGGGGGAGCATTTCAGTGATAGTGACCATTACTCAGGAAGGTTTCAGGTCTTATAGAAAAGGACAAAGTTGAACTGGATGCAAAGGTTCAGCATTCGGGGAAGGCCAATTTCGATACAATAAGAAAGGATCTGGCCAAAGCTGACTGGAGCAGCAATTTATGCGCAATTCTACATCAGACTAGTGGGAGACATTCAAAAAGGAAATAATGAGGGTGCAGGGTCAACATGTTCCAGAACAGGTAAAATGTGGGACGAACAATTCCAGAGAACCCTCGGTGTTGTGGAAATTACAGAATTGGGTAAGGGAAAAAAAGGGAAACTTATAGTAGAACCCGAGGACTGGCAAACCCAGAATCCCTAGATGTGTAAAGAAAATGCAAGGGGTCTTTTGAAATAGAAATTTGGAGATCAAAGAAGTGGCATGAAAAACCATTCTTGGGTAAACTATAGGAAAATCCAGAGGCGTTTCTTAATTACATTAGGAGCAAGAAGATAGGGGAAAGAATAGGGCCTATTAGGGAAGAAAAAGGCAATTTGTGTGAGGATCTGGAAGATGTAACTGACGTTTTAAAGGAGTAATTTGCAGCTGTATTCGCGATAAAGAAGGAAAATGTAGGTATTGAAATCAGCAAAGTGGACTATGAAGTCTTTGAATAAATTAGCATTGAAAGGGAAGAGGTATTAGCAGCTTCAGCGAGCTTCAAAGAGGATAACTTTCCCGGCCCAGACGAGATGTATCCCGGGCTTCTGCGGCTGGCAAAGGAGGAGGCTGAGGGGCCTGGACATTAATTTTTCAAATCCGCTTTGGCCACAGTTAATGTGTCATTAGAGTGGAGGACAGCTATTATGGTGCCGTTATTCAAGAAGAATGATAGGGATTAACGAGGGAACTATCGGCCAGTGAATCAAACATCAGTGGTAGGGAAAGCTTCGGGAAAAACCTGGGGGCCAGAATTAATCTCCACCTGAAGACGCAATGTAAAAGTAAAGATGGCAAGCATGGCCCTGTCAGCGAGAGATCAGGTCTAACAAATTTGATTGAATTTTTCGAGGAACTAAAAAGATCTGGAACACTGGGTCCATTTCTGTGGAATGTGCAGTCTGTACAAATCTGATATGTTAATCCAGAACAGGGATGTGGCGAACACCTTTTCCAGGAGGTTAGTGAGGGGGCATGATTTTGCTGGTAGCATTTGGGATTCAACATAATTTGCAGGGGGATGGGATACGGTTGGCAGTATACTAGTGGGTGATGTACAGGCAATTATAGATTGTATTGATGAGGGTACTGCAGTTGATGTAGTCAAAATGGATTTAGTAGAGCTCTTCACAAGGCTTTGCATGGGAGATTGGTCAAGAAGGCACGAGCCCATGGGATCCAGGGCAAATTGACAAACTGAAACCGATATTGGCTTAGTGGCGGGAGTCCAGGTGTGATTCGAAGGTTGGTTTTGTGTCTGGAAACCTGTGTCCAGTGGCATACTGTCAGGTTCGGTGCTGGGTTTCCTGCTGTTCGTGGTATATGTTAATGAAATGAATGTGGGAGGTATGATGAGTAACTTTGCTGATGACACAAAAATTAGTGGTATGGTAAATAACGACGAAGAAAGCCTTAGACTGCAGTACGATATAAATGGTCTGGTCCAATGGACAGAACAGTGGCAAATGGAATTTTATCCTGAAAAGTGTGAGATGATGTATTTTGGAAGGACTAACAAGGCAAGGGTGTCCCCGATGATTGGTGGGATCCTGGTAAATGCAGAGGGTCAGAGGGTCCTTGGTGTCCATATCCATATATCCTTGAAAGCTGCGGCAAGGTTAAATAAGGTGTTTAAGAAAGCGTATGGGGTACTTGCGTTTATTAGTCAAAACACTGAATACAAGAGCAGAGAGCTGTATTAGTTAGACCACATCTGGATGACTGTGTGCAGTTATGGCGAACGTAATATAGGGAGGATGCGATTGCAGTAGGGAGGGTGCAGAGGAGTTTCAACAGGGTGTTGCTTGAGCTGGAGAGTTTCAGCTATGAAGACAGATGAGATAGGCTGGGGCTGTTTTCCTTAGAGCAGAGAAGGCTGAGGAGGGGTGGGGAGGGGGGTGGTGTGGTGGCTGATTGAGGTTTATACAATTATGAGTGGCAAAGACTTGATAAATAGGAAGAAACGTTTCCCCATAGTGGAGGGGTCAATAACCAGGGGGCATAGATTTTAAGGTGAGGGACAGGGGCTTTAAAGGGAATTTTATGAAGTTATTTTTTTTTTTCGCTCAGAGACTGCGGCCTTCTGAAGCTGCAGTAAAACTCCATGACTCTATGATGTGCCCCAAAGGTACTTGGTACAATTTTGAAACTGAACGAGTAAAAGAACACTCATAGTCGGCAGGATTCAAACGTGCATGCAGAAACCCCAATGGGTTTCTACCCATCGCCTTAAGCACTCGGCCACGACTACTTGACTTCATAAACTGATCCTCACTCGAAACAATTCCCAGAAAGTGCCTCTCCTTGGTGTGATTTTGAGTTCCTGTGCTGGATATAAATATGTTATAGCACTCTGCTGTTCACAAAAATCTGCATCCGTTCCTCATTTCAGCCGAAGCTGATTTGTTTCACTTTCTTCCTGTATGTATATTTTTTTCAATTGCCCGTGAATAGACATAATTACATTAAGAGATAACACAGTTACAAACAGATGTATTCAGAACTAGCACACAGGTACAAGGAAAATCCATTTTGCAAATGGCTCATTGTTAATACATAACCTGTTGTAAAACCAGTCCCTAGATACCACAATACCGAAGGTAAAGGTAGACGTTTAATTTGACAGGAACACGAAGAGAATCCATTTATAGCCTCCAGTCATTTTCCATATTAATTCTGCAATTTAAATTTGAGAAAATACCAAGAAAATATGCTTCTGGATTCGACGGGGTGGATCGAAAGAAACTGTTTCCTTGGACTCTATGCAAACATAGAGAACACGGCAGACAGGATAAGAGTGCAATGAACATTCGATGCAGGGCCTTTCAGCGAGGATGTGGGGAGTCCACAAAGAGTATAACACCAAGGCACCAGATGAGCTTTGAACGCTTGTCTAGGTGGTGAGAAACAGGGGACTGTAGAGAAGGAAAATAATTTTGCACTCCGGATACAGATCCCACAAACCGCTAGTGCACATGCACAAAAAATTATTTTAAGATCTCAACTTCAAGGCTATCATATTCGAGGTACCACTCATTCCAATCTATATTTGGACAACTGTCTTGAATTTGCTGCTACACAGACATTTGTAACAGATGCAGTGGCATAAAACCTTCAAACGAGTTTTGTAAGGCAATGTTTTGAATTGTATCGTACTATTTTTGTGTAAATATGATCGTTCACCTCCTCTGGGGCCGCAAGCTCATGAAGAGTTCTATATATGTGATGGTGCTATATGATGATGCGAATTGAGAATTTTTTGGATGGTGCAATTGAGGCAGGTGATCGGCCGGGAAGTTCATGAAATTTTCAGAAGCTGTGAAGGACGTAATAAAACTGCTTTTATTTCTCATGTTCTGACAAAAAGTACTCCAAGGAAGCACCAGGATTATGGTGACACTGGTTTGGAAGCAGTGCTGATTCCAGAGTTTAATAGGTTACTTTAGGAGTTAAGTTTGATAATGCTAGATTCATACAGTCATAGAATGGATAAAGCACAGAAGGTCGACATTCAGCACGTCCTGTTCTGCTGATGCTCTAAAGGAGAAATTCACTTAGTGTCTATCCCCTGCCTTCTCCTGAACACCTACATGCTGCTGGACCGCACCACCCATCACCGCTCCACCACCAGCCCCTGCTCCCACCCCACCCACCTACCCCAAGCATCAGCACTCCCCCCTCCAAGCCGTCAGCTTTATTCACAGTTCTCCCTGTTGCTAATCTCTTGAGAAAACAAGAATGAAAGGTGGTCTGATCGAGGTTTCTATCCTGTCAGAAACAAGTATTAAGTTAAATAGGGACAAACGTCTTCCGCCGGCGGTAAGAATGGGATTGAATCATAACATATCTTTGCCGTTTATACACAGCGGTCATGTTTTCGTCAAACAACAGAGAATTCAGGAAGCACTTATCACAATGAGGGTGACTGAAAATCAAGGAATAATTCCTAAGAAGGATCGAGGATGCCACCATTTCGAGAATAATCATATGTTTGTTGAAATTCGATGAAACACACCAGTCCTTCTTGAAGAATTGGAAGAATTCATTGTACTTTGCTCTTTTTTCTGTCATGTCCCTGGGACTGAGCACTTTGACCAAAAAGGTTGCACCTGCACAAGGACTGAAGCCAAACACCCTCAGATTAAATGTCTCACATCCTGCCGACTCGGCTATGGGGGCATCATTGAGTGTGCAACACTCCCTTCGCTGTCTACAAAGAGTCATCAGAGCATTTATTTTTGCACTTCCTTCTTTGGTAACTGACCCTCTACAGCGCTTCTCCCTCAGAGGCAGACAGAGAGCATCCCCATGGCTTCATTTCACAAATATCCTAATTTGCTTCTGCTAATCGCTTTTTACCAATGGCGCCTGAAGTCACAAGTATTCTTATCCAGGTATCCACATTAGGCCTTCAAAGCTTTGAAAGTTGTATTTATTTCAGGAAGACATTAAGTTGCAGAAATTGGAGTGTGCAGCTACAAAGGCACAGAAATTAATTTTGCAAGTGCGCAAAAGCTTTATTATAGTGTTTGTTGCGGGAAAGGGTGATACTATCCATCTTGAAATTAAGGAAGCTTGTTCGCGCTAACATTTAATTTGTGCGAAACACAAAGTGTAAAGTTGTAAATAGATCAGCCAACTCAAGGCCATAGTTAAAAATCTCCATCATTTATCACCCTCCAATCGCCCCTGAAGAACGTGCAGTAGCATAAAACAGTCAATCCCTCCCCATGTTCTGTCAATCCGTAATAGATCAAAGTACTTTGTTAAGCATGGACATCAAAAGGTAATATTGCACCATTCGGGATTTCTAATTTTGGCAAGTAAAACCAAATGCTTTAATCGAAATTTGTTAGGTTGATTTCAACTTCATAACATCTGCCTGTATGTTGTTTCTTGCTGGGTTTTGCTGGTTTAGTTTTCTCACATTTCTCACAGTTTTCTCCATGTTACTTTCAGACTGTTGCTGTGCAGCAATCCCATTTCCCCAGGACACATTCTTTTGTGTCCTTACGAGAACCATTACAACTCTCCATGGATTCTGCACCAATAAACCTTAGCTCTTCTTCCTTCCACCCTCACAGGCATTCGCTAAAGTACTTCTTGCCTCTTTCTGCCCGCCAACGGTTTAAAATCTGTTATATTTAAAGTTATCTTCACTTCTGCTGAAAAGGTAGCAGAGCAGTTCGCTCTGTTGTTTACACAGATGCTCCCTGACCGGCTGAATATTTCTAGGATACTCTAAGTATTTTTAAATTTCCGGCAACCACTTTGCTTTTCTATCTGAAAGAGTCTTGGAATCACACCCAATCTGTATTTAAAGTGAACTAATTTCAGGGTGATGGGTGAAAGCTGGATTGTGGAACAAAATTGACAGCTCTTTCTCAGAGTTGGGCACAGGGTCGAATGAGCCGACATGCTTCCTTCATAACAGCAGGAATGTATGAATCACGAGTTTGATTTCTCGTGGACTGAGAGATTTTAAAAATTGCTTAAGACGTGAAGGTGATGAATGATTGATCCCAGCAGTTGTCTGATATTTTGGATCAGCCAATCAATATACTTGACAATGCTGCATTGCCCAGCTTGGGTGGCCGAGTGGTCGAGGTGTTGCACATCAGTGTTGTACTTGGGGTTCGGTGTGAAGTGCAAACAATTCTGGCAGCCTCCATGGCTATCTTGGGTATGTTCTTCCATTAGCTCCCTTACTTGAAATGCATCAAATTCAATCCATTGAATCAAAGTTGGAATACAAAGCTATGTTATTCAGAACAATTAAGAACGATTTGCTCGAGAATGAACAAATGCAAAACATGAGTGAAGAGCAAACTCAGAATAAAATATTTGGAAATACATTTTAATAAAGCACAGGAAAATGCTTGAGAGGAAAAGCAGAACCATTAGCTAACGAGCATGAAGGCGGGTTCGTTTTATTCAGTCAGAGTAGATATCTCTGCAAT
Source organism: Carcharodon carcharias (assembly GCF_017639515.1). Lineage (NCBI taxonomy): Eukaryota > Metazoa > Chordata > Chondrichthyes > Lamniformes > Lamnidae > Carcharodon > Carcharodon carcharias. The sequence goes on along the minus strand of NW_024470595.1, from coordinate 1,957,277 downwards.
AAATAATCAGAGAAGGACAGGAACTTGTAGCAAGTGGAGGAAATGTTTTCTGAAATCTTTCAATTTCACAAGAACAATTAATTTATGTCATAGCAGAAACTCAGTCAATATAAGTTAGAACAGGGACATTAGTTGCTCTCTAGTTAGGACAGAAAACTTTACTCTGGCTGTTCATTTTTTTAACAACTGCCGGAATAACTGTCCAAACAGATTTAACTACCTCCTTCAGTTCTTCCCTGAATTTAGTCTGTGTAGCTGCATAAACACATGTGTTTGTACATGAACTCAAATACATCAGCATATAACCTGCCTGAGAGTTGATGAATGCCAGAGATGTAGGATCGGGATGGTAATGCATGGCTAAATTGTTAGTAACAGAACAGACAGCAGCTGTCAACCACAACACTATAAAACTGCCTGACACTGTGAATAGTAAAATAATGGATTTCTTTTGGTTTTCCACCTCTGGGTCAGTCTGATTCTTACTTTTGTGAGCTTGGAGTTCCGTGCGGGCCCTCGTGGCTGTTAAAATGCACCTGATTGCCAAACAATTAAGCAATAGTATCAAAAGAAAAGGGAGTAATGGAGATATAATACTTCCGAACCAAAAGAAAGCTAACCCGGCAGGTGCTGAAAAAAATTCTGCGCTGGGGTGGAAACCCCTGTGAATATTATTAATGATCAGTTTGTGTTCAAAAGCAAACCAGAACGGAATATTCTCTAAATGGAACAGCACAGACACCGTTATTACTACCACTTAAGCAGTTTTTGCAGTGCAAAACCACGTTTTAAACTTCAGACAACATATCGATACACAACGGTCAAAGGTGAATGAGACTGTAAACCACACGGACATATCTAGATTATTGTTAGCCATGTACGTATTTAACTTGCCGACGACAGTGTAGGAAAGAAATGAATGTGGGAAGAATCTGATGAAAATTTGATATACTATTATGTTGAAAAACATGACCAGTAGATCTGCTGTTGCCATGGACACCATATAGAAAGAGATGCATTTGGAAAGGCCGCAATTTCTTCTAGTGAGAATCATTAATGTCAATAGGTTCACTGTAAGAAAGAGAGAAATGAGATCAGTGATAGTGACAGTCAGATAAATCTCATAGTTTATTGGGAAAAATGTTCAGACGCGTTCCGACTTAGAATTTTGTGCGCTGATTCTTTCCTTTAATATAGGCGGACAATTATTTTTCAGTGCTCTAAATCATAATACAATCAACGCCCTTCCAGTACCCTTCTTTTTGACAGGCAGCAGCGCAAGGCTCGCCCCGATTCATTATCTGGAATTTTAATAGAGAATATGTCCATGGCTGCCGACACTCCAGCACTGGAGTCTCAATGTGTGGAGTAGTCAGTTTGGATATTCATGTAAGACGGGCGGTATCGGAGCAGCCGGCCATCATGCTCCCGATTTCATTTTCATTGCCATCGCCCCTGGCATGAGATTCAGTCTTTACTCGCACCATTATTGTGCAGATGGGGCCATTTCCGAATAGTTCGCAGCGACAGTAGAGCTTTATATATAAAAGTCATTTTGAGGGATACCTTGGATGGTTCTATGAATTTATAATTCTCTGTAGCCAATGATGTTATGGATTCATTTACGCAAATCCGCATGGATATTTCATCGCAGTATTCAGCGGTAAGAACTTCCCGCAATGGGGCGTGCGTCATGTGATGTCACTTATATTAGTTACCCCCGCGGTCCTATGGAGCAATAGACGGATTTTTCCATTTAGTTCCCTTGTTTTAGGTGGAGGGAGGGAATCTCGGGACTAGCATCAGAGGTCAGCAATGTTTAATATCATTTTCAAACCACGGTTGAGAAGAAAGGATTTTTAAAGCCCTGCACAGGAAAAAAAAATAATTAGATCGCTGCGCTTTCCTACTTAAATTTTCCCAATGAAAGTTAACCGTGAACTGAGAGGGAGGTGGTGAAACCACCAGAGCTGTTCTGCAGCTGAGCGGAAGGGAACACCTGCTGGAGCGGCAATCGTTTCTCGAGATATCCAATGAGTTTGTTAAGTGGAATTGTGGCAGTCCGAGCAATTATTAGCTTAAAACAGGCAATGCAGAAATATGTTCATTGCTGTGACGACTGCCCAAAATACTATTTTCCCATTGACGCCCTCCCTCATACAGGGAGGATGTTGAAATCCGGGATTCCACAATAAAACGACCAGAATATGGATCAGGGATTCATATCCCTGATACTCAGCAAGTTATCCTTGGATAAATGACTCTAAAATGAGGACATTGTTGAAACGTGTTACCTGGTCATTAGCAGTGCGACTATCAACAGCTTTTAGGTAACAGCATACACTGACTTACTGGGAACCCCGAAGGTTGCAAGCGCAAGATAGAAAATGTCCTTCAGCTGTAGAATAGTTGGCCGTACCATCTTTCAGAAGAATGGAATAACTCTGTCCAGCTTTGCGGTTCTCACTGAAGTATGTCTGTGTTCTGTAAGTGCTTCTCCTTTATAGAAAAATCCGGGTCGCGGTGAGGTAAACACATTACACAATAACTGACGTTCATTACAGTAACTGAAAAGGAAAGGTGATTTTCCTCTTCATTGCCTCAGGAATGCGATTGGGGGAACTTTCCAGGGAACAGCCAAAATAAATATTCATCAAGAGCAGGTAATGCCAGAGGTCATGCGCTCTGTGCATGTGCTGGGATCACAGAAGTGCAGTCAGTTGGGCATTGGTAGTATTAACGTTTGCGGTTCCATTTGTTTTCCTCTGAAGCGATTTTTTTTTACCTCAATGTTGTGTCTATATATATTCTGGTAGGTTATGACATATTCAATGTAAAGCAGGATTCCGATTCAAATATACTGGATGTAACTCAAGCTAAATTTTCTGTTGATGTCTACATTTGCAACGTGATGAGAGAACTTTATGAATTTGTGCAGCCTGGGTGAAAGTTCCGCAGATGCCAATCATGTTCTGCTTGTACTTCAATAACTGATATCAACTGGGTCTCTTTAACTTTAGGTTTCATTAACAAGGGACAGGCACACATATTGCCTTAAGCAACTATAGATACAAATGCAACTGAAGAGAACAATTGAAAATAACATAATATTTATTTTTGCCTAATTGACTCTTGTATGTGCTGCAACCGAAGTACAGAATTAAGCCGCATAATTCTCCTGCTCATCGTTGTTAATAAAAGTAACTTCACTCTGTAATAAGAAATCTTCTTTCAGGAACATTATGTCAATATACTTTTCATTGGCAATAACTTTGTTATCGATGACTAAAATAACAATTTTCCGGTTGGTCATTTTCTTCCTTTTGCCGCTGCCTTACCCCTTCTCTTCTTTTTTTTCTGTTCTTCAGAACATGCTTATTGAGTTCCAAGTTCTTCCAATCTGAGTAGCTCCCGCCCAAACCCGCTGCACTATTTTCTCAAGTCATATCCAAAATAAGTCCATGTCTTATAATTCATCCTGCCCCACTCTCACTGAATTCTACAACACAAGTGCATTCCAGCTCACCAGCACTCTCTGCATTGTCACTGGTTGGGGGGTTGGGGGGGGGGGGGGTGCGGGGGTCAGTCGGTAAATTGAGCTGAAATCATGAATGAGGTTAAAAAAATAAATGCAATATTTGCCCTACTTAACATGACAGGTGAATGAGGTAATTTGAAGAGGAGCCGGGTCGAAGACACATAAATTCTGAATTGCTGTTGTCATACCAAATGCCTGATTTCAATCGATTACAATCAATATGTACAGAATATTGAGTGGACTGTATAATGGAAATCTGTCAAGAGTCCACTTGACATCAGTTCTCAACAATGTCCATATTCACCATCAAATTATGGAAATTGATTTTAGATTAATCAGGTGGTTTAGGAAAAATTGTTTTATTCCCAGAAATGTGATCACTACACGTGGGCGAGTGTAGCAAGCGGTTGGATGCGGCAGTGACAGGCTCGAGTCTGTTTGAATGGGCCTGGGATTGCCGCCAGCTGCCTCTACTTCATACATCTACCCAGCGCCAAGTGGAACATGTTTTAGATGGGATGAGAATGCCAGGACGTCATGCTTCACTGACGACCCTTAAATATTTCAGATCCTCTTGGGATCAAGGGGAGATTTTCTTTAAAAAAGCGATTTGTTTCGGAGGCAAAATGTTCCACTGCCCAGCAAAACACTCATGGTAACCTAAAGTGGTAATATACAACGTAAACTAAAATAAAACAGAAACAATGAGAAAATGTAGTAAAAAGAATAGAGGTCCCAATGAATAGGAATGGTACGAAGAAGAGCAGAGGATGACACACCAGGTAATGCGAGCTATTTCTAGGTGTTATAAAAAGACACGTGCAGGCTTATTAACATCAGACAAGAATGGTTTCATAATTACTTCAGAGGGAAAATAATAGATAGGCACAAAAGCAAAATACCGATCTGTTGATGCTGTAAATCTGAAAGCAAATTTGAAATGTTGGACATAAAACAGTTCAGTTAGCATCTGTTCACAATGGCACAAACGCGAAATAACTGAGTGTTTGGTGAATTGCAAATTAGTCTTTAACCTCTGTTGGTTATCTTAACAATGAGACTGCCCGAGTGTTTGGAATGAGGAAAGGTTGTAATGGAAACCATTGGCTCCTCAGCCAAGTTGATTATGTGTCACTACAAAAGTTCAGGCATGGAGTGAACATTGCGCCATTCAACATTATTTTTCATTCCCAATGTGTTTCTGGTTAAAACGTACAGCTCATTGGGAGTCCGTTGTGTGGCATTTCCTTAAGGCATATGTAAGCAGCAATTGTTCTTTCATCTAGTCAGCAGCTGACTGACTGCCTGTTAAGACATTTAACACGCATTTGGTCATTTCGCGCTGAAGCACCCATCATAAGTTTAAAATATGGGGCAGATGTCGAAGTTTCGGCCCAGCGAGTGTGCTCCTCCAATCACTCGGGTCATGGCTGATCTGCTAAGCCTCAAATCCACTTTCAACTTTTCGCTTGTGCCTTTTCCTCATAACTCTTGAACCCTTCATTGGCTAAAAAAACTGTCCATCACTGCATTGAACTTACTTACTGATCCACACTCTACAGCAATGAATGGTAAATAATTCCACAGATTCATTGCCCACTGAGAAAAGAAAGTCCTCCTTATCTCTGTTTTAAAAGGAATACTTATTACCCTGAAAATAAGCCCTCTGGTCCTAGAACTCCTAAAAGTGGAAACAACTTCTCAGAGTCTACTCTGTAAATCCCCCTAAGCATCTTACATGTTTCAATAAATTCGCCTCTCATTCTTCTAAACTCCAATGAGTACAGTCTGAGTACACTCCACCTCTCTTCATAAGAAAATACCTCCATAACTAGAATCAACCTCGTGAACCTAATTTGAACTGCGTCCAATGCCAATATACATTTCCTTGGAAAAGCGGGTGAAAACGTGTTCACATTGTTCTAGGTTTAGCTTCACTGTGGCCCTGTATAGTTTTAGCAAGAATTCCCTATTCCTCTCCTGCATTTCCTTTCAAATAAACCTCAGGCATTCCATTTCACTTCCCTATTACCTGTTTTCTGCAGTCCTTTCTCATTTAAATAATATGCAACTGCCCTATACATCCTGCCAAATTTCCCAGCATTATAGTCCATCTGTCAGGTTGGAAGACGGCACTTAATCTGTCTTTATCGCTCTGTACACTCTTTGTGTTATCCTCCGAACATGCCTTCCCACCAATTTGGCGATTGTACACTCACTTTCATCATCCAAGTAATATTTTGTTAATAATTGTGGCTCCAGCACCAATCCATGTGGCACTCCACTAATTACATCTTGCCACCAGAAAATATGTACTTGCCTCAAACCTCTGCATCTAATGTTCTGCCAATCCTTATGTACGGTAATTCATTGAATTACATTTAAAAATTCAGGTATATTAAATCTGCTGGTTCCTTTTTGTCTACCCATTCTTCCCTCCTCAAAGATTTCTAATAAATTTGACCGACGTGATTTCCCTTCAATAAAGTCAGGCTTACTCTGCTTGATTATATTATGGAATTCTAAATGCTCTGCTATTACATTCTTTGGAATAGACTGTAACATTTTCCAAATGACAGATATTAAGCTAACTGGCCAAAAGCTACCTGCTTTTGTCTCCCTTCTTTTTTAAATAAGTGTGTTAAAATGGCAGTTTTCCAATCCTCTGGGAGTTTTCCAGAATCTAAGGATTCCTGAAATAATACTGCCAGTGCATCCACTGGTCGTTTCGACTTATTAGTGTCCCTGGTCCTTTTTCTGTAGTGATATTTACTGTATTTATTTTTCCTCCCCAGCCCCGCCCGCAAATGCAACCACCCCTTTTGCTCCTTGATTTTTTATTATTTTTGGAATGTTATTCGTGTCCTCTACACGGAAGAATGATGTAATGTGGTTTATTCAACTCCTCTGCCATTTCCTGGTTTCCCATTATTATTTTCTCAGCCTCGTTCTCCAAGGGACCTTTGTTCACTTTGGCCTCCCTATTCCTCTCAATATGTTGAAACAACCTCTTGCGATTTGTTTTCATGTTATTTACTAGTCTATTCTCAAAGTTTATTTTGATTCTATTGTTATTTTTTTAGTTAACTTTAATTTGTTTTTAAAGCGTCTCCAAGCCTCAGGCTTACCACAAATCTTTGCCAAGTTGTATCTTTTCTAATTTAATGTGACACTATCCTCAAATTCATTTGTTAACCGTCGCGCCTGCTCCATCTTTCAAAATGATGATGGCTGATCCAACACCTCAATGCCATTTACTCTAGCTATCCCCAAAATTAT